>NW_026576794.1:0-69039 GCF_028641065.1 Leucoraja erinaceus | reverse complement strand
CATCCCCATCCCCACCCGCTCCCAGCCCCACCCGCCACCCTCCCCCGCACCCATCCCCCCGCTCCCCAGCCCTCCCGCTCCAAGCCCCACCCGCCCCCATACCACCCGCTCCCAGCCCCACCCGCTCCCAGCCCCACCGCTCCCAGCCCCACCCGCTCCCAGCCCCACCCCCACCCGCACCCATCCCCACCCGCTCCCTCCCAGCTCCCACCCGCACCCATCCCCACCCGCACCCATCCCCACCCGCACCCAGCCCCACCCCCACCCACCGCACCCAGCCCCACCCGCTCCCTCACCCCACCCGCACCCATCCCCACCCGCACCCATCCCCACCCGCACCCAGCCCCACCCGCACCCATCCCCACCCGCTCCCATCCCCACCCCGCACCCAGCCCCACCCGCCCCATCCCCACCCGCTCCCAGCCCCACCCGCACCCATCCCCACCCGCCCCCCAGCCCCACCCACCCCCTTCCCCAGCCCCGCACACACACCCAGCCCCACACCCACACACACACCCACCCCCACACCCACACACACACCCAGTCCCCACACCCACACACACACCCAGCCCCACACACACCCAGCCCCACACACACACCCAGCCCCACACACACCCAGCCCCACACACACACCCAGCCCCACACACACACACCCAGCCCCACACACACCCAGCCCCACACCCACACACACACCCAGCCCCACACACACCCAGCCCCACACACACACCCAGCCCCACACACACACCCAGCCCCACACACACACCCAGCCCCACACACACACCCAGCCCCACACACACCCAGCCCCACACACACACCCAGCACACCCCCACACACACACCCAGCCCCCACACACACACCCAGCCCCACAAACCCACACCCCCTCTCCCGGCATCGCCCGCTCCCAGCCCGCTCACACACACACCCATTCTCCAGCCCCACCCTCCCCCATCCCCACCCGCTCCCAGCCCGCACACACCCTCTCCCTCCCCCACACTCTCTCTCTCTCCGCCAGCCAGTGTCGTGGGTCGACCCCGTCGTGTGCCCCCCCCCCATCCCACACTTACATCCCACTCCTCCAACGATCAACACCTGGTCTGAGCCGCCGTGAGCCATGGCTCTCTCCGTCGTCTCCACAACATGGCGAACACTGTCTCCTGCAACCGCAGGGTCAGTCCGTCAGTGCCGCACCGTCCCCAGAGTCACCGCCACCGTCCCCAGAGTCACCCCCACCGTCCCCACCACCACCGTCCCCAGAGTCACCCCCACCGTCCCCCCCCCCCCACCGTCCCCACCCCCACCGTCCCCGTCCCCACCGTCCCCACCCCCCACCGTCCCCACCCCCCACCGTCCCCGTCCCCACCCCCACCGTCCCCACCGTCCCCGTCCCGAGTCACCGCCACCGTCCCCGTCCCCACCGTCACCGTCCCCACCCCCACCGTCCCCACCCCCACCGTCCCCACCCCCACCCCCCACCGTCCCCGTCCCCACCGTCCCCACCCCCACCGTCCCCGTCCCCACCCCCACCCCCCACCGTCCCCACCCCCACCGTCCCCCGTCCCCACCGTCCCCACCCCCACCGTCCCCGTCCCCAGAGTCACCGCCACCGTCCCCACCCCCCACCGTCACCGTCCCCACCCCCACCGCCACCGTCCCCACCCCCCACCGTCCCCACCCCCACCGTCCCTGTCCCACACCCCCACCGTCCCCACCCCCACCGTCCCCGTCCCCAGAGTCACCGCCACCGTCCCCACCGTCACCGTCCCCCACCGTCACCGTCCCCCACCCCCACCGTCCCCACCCCCACCGTCCCCACCCCCACCGTCCCCGTCCCCAGAGTCACCGCCCACCGTCCCCACCGTCACCGTCCCCACCGTCACCGTCCCCACCCCCACCGTCCCCACCCCCACCGTCCCCACCCCCACCGTCCCCGTCCCCACCCCCACCGTCCCCACCCCCCACCGTCCCCGTCCCCGCCCCCACCCGTCCCCGTCCCCCCCGTCCCCCCACCCCCACCGTCCCCCCACCACCACCGTCCCCACCACCACCGTCCCCACCCCCACCGTCCCCACCACCACCGTCCCCCCCCCCACCGTCCCCAGAGTCACCGTCCCATCGTCACCGACCCCACAATAGACAATAGGTGCAGGAGGAGGCCATTCGGCCCTTCGAGCCAGCACCGCCATTGAATGTGATCATGGCTGATCATCCCCAATCAGTACCCCGTTCTTGCCTTCTCCCCATTTCCCTGACTCCGCTATCTTTAAGAGCCCTATCTAGCTCTCTCTTGAAAGCATCCAGAGAACCGGCCTCCACCGCCCTCTGAGGCAGAGAATTCCACAGACTCACAACTCTCTGGGTGAAAATGTGTTTCCTCGTCTCCGTTCTAAATGGCCGACCCCTTATTCTTAAACTGTGGCCCCTGGTTCTGGACTCCCCCAACATCAGGAACATGTTTCCTGCCTCTAGCGTGTCCAAGCCCTTAACAATCTTATATGTTTCAATAAGATCCCCTCTCATCCTTCTAAACTCCAGAGTGTACAAGCCCAGCTGCTCCATTCTCTCAACATATGACAGTCCCGCCATCCCGGGAATTAACCTGGTGAACCTACGCTGCGCTCCCTCAATAGCAAGAATGTTCTTCCTCAAATTAAGGGACCAAAACTGCACACAATACTCCAGGTGTGGTCTCACTAGGGCTCTGTACAACTGCAGAAGGACCTCTTTGCTCCTCTACTCGACTCCTCTTGTTATAAAGGCCAACATGCCATTCGCTTTCTTCACTGCCTGCTGTACCTGCATGCTTACTTTCATTGACTGATGAACAAGGACCCCCAGATCCCGTTGTACTTCCCCTTTTCCCAACTTGACGCCATTTAGATAGTAATGTGCCTTCCTGTTTTTGCTACCAAAATGGATATCCTCACATTTATCCACATTAAACTGCATCTGCCATGCATCTGCCCACTTCCCCAACCTGTCCAAGTCACCCTGCATTCTCACAGCATCCTCCTCACAGTTCACACTGCCACCCAGCTTTGTGTCATCTGCAAATTTGCTAATATTACTTTGAATCCCTTCATCCTAATCATTGATGTATATTGTACATAGCTGCGGTCCCCGCAACAAGCCTTGCGGTACCCCACTAGTCACTGCTGGTCCCCGCACCGAGCCTTGCGGGTCCCAGCACCGGGCCTTGCGGTACCCCACTAGTCACTGCTGGTCCCAGCACCGAGCCTTGCGGTACCCCACTAGTTACTGCTGATCCCAGCACCGAGCCTTGCGGTACCCCACTAGTCACTGCTGGTCCCAGCACCGGGCCTTGCGGTACCCCACTAGTCACTGCTGGTGCCATTCTGAAAGGGACCCGTTAATCCCGACTCTTTGTTTCCTGTCTGCCAACCACTTCTATATCCATGTCAGCACTCTACCCCCAATACCATGTGCCCTAATTTTGCCCACTAATCCCCTATGTGGGACATCAAATGCTTTCTGAAAGTCCAGGTACACTACATCCACTGGCTCTCCATTGTCCATTTTCCTAGTTACATCCTCAAAACATTCCAGAAGATTAGTCAAGCATGATTCCCCTTCGTAAATCCATGCTGACTCGGACCGATCCTGTTACTGCTATCCAAATGTGCGGCTATCTCATCTTTTATAATTGACTCCAGCATCTTCCCCACCACCGATGTCAGGCTAACTGGTCTATAATTCCCAGTTTTCTCTCCCGCCTTTCTTAGAAAGTGGGATATCATTAGCTACCCTCCAATCCACAGGAACTGATCCTGAGTCTATAGAACATTGGAAAATAATCACCAATGCATCCACGATTTCTAGAGCCACTTCCTGAAGTACCCTGGGATGCAGACCATCAGGCCCTGGGGATTTATCAGCCTTTAGTCCCATCAGTCTATCCAACACCATTTCCTGCGTAATGTGGATTTCCTTCAGTTCCTCCGTCACCCCAGATCCTCTGGCCACTAGTACATCAGGAAGATTGTTTGTGTCCTCCTTAGTGAAGACAGATCCAAAGTACCTGTTCACCCCACTGCCATTTCCTTGTTCCCCAGAATAAATTCACCTTTTTCGGTCTTCAAGGGTTCAACTTTGGTTTTAACTATTTTTTTCCTCTTCACATACCTAAAGAAGCTTTTACTATCCTGCTTTATATTCTTGGCTAGCTTACCCTCGTACCTCATCTTTTCTCCCCGTATTGTCTTTTTGGTTATCTTCTGTTGTTCTTTAAACATTACCCAATTTAAACATTGTCCCCAGTCCCCCAGTGCCAGGTAGTGAAGAACCAGATGACGTGTTCTCTGGTGCGGGGGGAGCCGAGGGGCAACGATATTTAGCTTTAGAGGAATAAAGGTTTCACATGTGCTCAGAGCTGCTGTGGATTTGGAAGCAACAGCAGGAGAAGATAAGCAAGAGAAAACATTGATTGGCTCTAGCCCAAGTGGGAGGAGAGTTAGAAGTGAGTCAGAGGGGTGAAAACAGTTGAAAACTGAGGAATTTGGTTTGTAAATTGGTAAGTTAGGCAATTTATCAGTCAACATAAGCACAAGACGGCTATTAGGGAGCGGCAGTGTGCCTGTGAGTAAAGTGTGAGTCTTTGGCTCGAGAGTCTTCGGAGAGGAGACCACGCAAAACGCTGGAGAGGGAGAGACGAAAGAAGGAGATGTCAGGCAAGCTGATTCAGTGCGATGCTTGCAGTATGTGGGAGGTCAAGGACACCGCTGGTGCCTCTGGCTGCTACAAATGTGAAAAATGCATCCAGGTAGAACTCCTGAAGGGCCGTGTTGGGGAACTGGAGAAGCAAGTGGATGACCTCAGGTTCGTCCGAGAAACGGAGTCGTTCCTCGACAAGTCCTACAGTAAGATTGTTACACCTAAGGTACTAGAAGAGAGAAGGTGGGAGACGGTGAGAAAGGGAGGGAAGCATGGAATGCCAACGTCCCCGGGTGGTGTACCTCTTGTAAACAGGTTCACCCGCTTAGAAGCTGTTGGGACAGAAGACGTGAGCGGCGGACTGGCTTGCGATGCGAATAGGGCTGTTGAGCCAAAACCAAAAAGGCCAAAGTCAGGCAAGGCCATTGTAGTGGGAGACTCCATTGTGAGAGGTACGGACAGGGGTTTCTGCGGCAACAGACGGGATGCGAGGATGGTGTGCTGCCTTCCCGGTGTCAGGATCCAGGATGTCACGGACAGAGTGCAGAAAATCCTCAAGGGCGAAGGTGAACATCCGGAAGTGGTAGTGCATGTCGGCACAAACGATGTCGGAAAGAAGGGGATGAATATTCTGCAACGTGACTTTAGAGAGCTCGGAAAAATGTTGAAAAGCAGGACCTCCAGGGTTGTTATCTCCGGTTTGCTTCCAGTTCCTCGTGCTGGCGAGAGCAAGAACAGGGAGATACGGGACCTGAACGTGTGGCTGAGGAACTGGTGCACGGGGCAGGGATTTAGATTCTTAGATCACTGGGATCTGTTTTGTAGTAAGGGGGAACTGTACAAAAGGGACGGATTGCATCTTAACAGGTGTGGGACCAGCATTCTGGCAGGCAGGTTTGCCACTGCTACACGGGTGGTTTTAAACTGAATAAGGGGGGGTGGGGTGTCGAATGGGATAGTGGAGGATGGAGTTGAAGGGAAAGGGTTTCTTAAATGTGTGAGCGTAGAGACCGAGGGGTGTAAAATGAGGGTAGAAGCAATAGGTAGCAAGGTGAAAAGTAAAAGTGGCAGGCAGACAAAACCCGGGCAAAAATCAAAAAGGGCCACTTTTCACCATAATTGTATAAGGGGTAAGAGTGTTGTAAAAACAAGCCTGAAGGCTTTGTGTCTCAATGCAAGGAACATTCGTAATAAGGTGGATGAGTTGAATGTGCAGATAGCTATTAATGACTATGATATAATTGGGATCACGGAGACATGGCTCCAGGGTGACCAAGGCTGGGAGCTGAACATCCAGGGATATTCAATATTCAGGATGGATAGACAGAAAGGAAAAGGAGGTGGGGATAGCGTTACTGGTTAGAGAGGAGATTAACGCAATAGAAAGGAAGGACATTAGCTTGGAGGATGTGGAATCGATATGGGTAGAGCTGCAAAACACTAAGGGGCAGAAAACGCTAGTGGGAGTTGTGTACAGGCCACCTAACAGTAGTAGTGGAGTTGGGGATGGCATCAAACAGGAAATCAGAAATGCGTGCAACAAAGGTAAAACAGTTATAATGGGTGACTTCAATCTACATATAGATTGGGTGAATCAAATTGGCAGGGCTGCTGAGGAAGAGGATTTCTTTGGAATGTATGCGGGAGAGCAGGCTATTCTAGACTGGGTATTGAGTAATCAGGAAGGATTAGTTAGCAGTCTTGTTGTGCGTGGCCCCTTGGGCAAGAGTGACCATAATATGGCTGAGTTCTTCATTAGGATGGAGAGTGACATTGTTAATTCAGAAACAAGGGTCCTGAACTTAAAGAAACGTAACTTTGAGGGTATGAGACGTGAATTGGCCAAGATTGACTGGCAATTAATTCTTAATGGGTTGACGGTGGATATGCAATGGAAGACATTTAAACACTGCATGGATGAACTACAACAATTGTTCAGCCCAGTTTGGCAAAAAAATAAATCAGGGAAGGTAGTACATCCGTGGATAACAAGGGAAATCAGGGATAGTATCAAAATAAAAGATGAAGCATACAAATTAGCCAGAAAAAGCAGCCTACCAGAGGACTGGGAGAAATTCAGAGACCAGCAGAGGAGGACAAAGGGCTTAATTAGGAAAGGGAAAATAGATTATGAAAGAAAACTGGCAGGGAACATAAAAACTGACTGCAAAAGTTTTTATAGATATGTGAAGAGAAAAAGATTAGTTAATACAAATGTAGGTCCTTTGCAGTCAGAAACAGGTGAATTGATCATGGGGAACAAGGACATGGCAGACCAATTGAATAACTACTTTGGTTCTGTCTTCACTAAGGAAGACATAAATAATTTGCCGGAAATAGCAGGGGACCGGGGGTCAAATGAGATGGAGGAACTGAGTGAAATCCAGGTTAGTCGGGAAGTGGTGTTAGGTAAATTGAATGGATTAAAGGCCGATAAATCCCCAGGACAGATAGGCTGCATCCCAGAGTACTTAAGGAAGTAGCTCCAGAAATAGTGGATGCATTAGTGATAATTTTTCAAAACTCTTTAGATTCTGGAGTAATTCCTGAGGATTGGAGGGTAGCAAACGTAACCCCACTTTTTAAAAAGGGAGGGAGAGAGAAAACGGGGAATTACAGACCAGTTAGTCTAACATCAGTAGTGGGGAAACTGCTAGAATCAGTTGTTAAAGATGATAGCAGCACATTTGGAAAGTGGTGAAATCATTGGACAAAGTCAGCATGGATTTACAGATTCAGATTCAGATTCAATTTTAATTGTCATTGTCAGTGTACAGTACAGAGACAACGAAATGCATTAAGACAACGAAATTTACGAAAATTACGAAAGGTAAATCATGTCTGACGACGAATCTTATAGAATTTTTTCGAGGATGTAACTAGTAGAGTGGATAAGGGAGAACCAGTGGATGTGTTATATCTGGACTTTCAGAAGGCTTTCGACAAGGTCCCACATAAGAGATTAGTATACAAACTTAAAGCACACGGCATTGGGGGTTCAGTATTGATGTGGATAGAGAACTGGCTGGCAGACAGGAAGCAAAGAGTAGGAGTAAATGGGTCCTTTTCACAATGGCAGGCAGTGACTAGTGGGGTACCGCAAGGCTCAGTGCTGGGACCCCAGCTATTTACTATATATATTAATGATTTGGACGAGGGAATTGAATGCAACATCTCCAAGTTTGCGGATGACACGAAGCTGGGGACAGTGTTGTTAGCTGTGAGGAGGATGCTAGGAGACTGCAAGGTGACTTGGATAGGCTGGGTGAGTGGGCAAATTGCTGGCAGATGCAATATAATGTGGATAAATGTGAGGTTATCCACTTTGGTGGCAAAAACAGGAAAGTAAATTATTATCTGAATGGTGGCCGATTAGGAAAGGGGGAGATGCAACGAGACCTGGGTGTCATGGTACACCAGTCATTAAAAGTAGGCATGCAGGTGCAGCAGGCAGTGAAGAAGGTGAATGGTATGTTAGCATTCATAGCAAAAGGATTTGAGTATAGGAGCAGGGAGGTTCTACTGCAGTTGTACAGGGTCTTGGTGAGACCACACCTGGAGTATAGCGTACAGTTTTGGTCTCCTAATCTGAGGAAAGACATTCTTGCTGTAGAGGGAGTGCAGAGAAGGTTCACCAGACTGATTCCTGGGATGTCAGGACTTTCATATGAAGAAAGACTGGATAGACTCGGTTTGTACTCGCTAGAATTTAGAAGATTGAGGGGGGAATCTTATAGAAACTTACAAAATTCTTAAGGGGTTGGACAGGCTAGATGCAGGAAGATTGTTCCTGATGTTGGGGAAGTCCAGAAAAATGGGTCACAATTTCAGGATAAGAGGGAAATCTTTTAGGACCGAGATGAGAAAAACATTTTTCACACAGAGAGTGGTAAATCTGTGGAATTCTCTCCCACAGAAGATTCACAGGAGGCCAGTTCATTGGCTATATTTAAGAGGGAGTTAGATGTGGCCCTTGTGGCTAAAGGGATCAGGGGGTATGGAGAGAAGGCAGGTACAGGATACTGAGTTAGATGATCAGCCATGATCATATTGAATTGCGGTGCTGGCTTGAAGGGCCGAATGGCCTACTCCTGCACCTATTTTCTATGTTTCTATGTTTCTAAACAAAGAGATAAGAATGGAGTGGGGGAGTACCTTTCACAGCGTGAGGGGAGTCTGGCCGGGGGTAAAGTTGTGGGGAGGGCAGGAGCGTTGAGAAGGATCGGCCGGGGATCATCCAGCTCAAGAACGGGTCAGCGGGCCATGGATAACAGGACAGCGGGCGGTGGAGCTTACTCCATAGGTCAGGACAAGTAACCTCAATTGTTCCTTTGTTCACGCTGACACAGGAGTAAGCTCCACTGCCCGCTGTGATGTTATCCATCCCCACTGACCCACTCCGCTCTATGATCTTTGCTCTTGAGCAGGTCCCCTCACTGTTCAGACGGAGACCACTGCCAGATGTGAGCGTGCCGGCAGAAGGCACTGAGATGGCAGTCGGTTCCACTGTCCAGTGATGGAGGCCGCTCGTAGCCACTCGAGCTGCTTCCCTCCCCGGCCACAATGCGGTGGCTCCGAGCCCGGATCGCCGCAGCAGCGGTGAGTGAGTGAGTTACTGGCATGAACCCGACCCCTTCCTTCTCAACGCTCCTGCCCTCCCCGCAACTTTACCCCTGGCTAGACTCCCCACACGCTGTGAAAGCCGGTAGGCGCGCGACTCTCATCAGCAGCGGCCTCTGCAACCCGTCCGCGTTTTTATTATTTTTTGTCTATGTTTCTATGTAGTATTTGTTATTTTTTGTTGGGGTGTGTGTGTGTGGGGGTGGGGTGGAAGGAAGGGGGTAACTTTTAAATCTCTCCCTGCACAGGAGACCCGACCTTTTCTTGTCGGGTCTCCGTTGTCGTTGGGGCTGCAACGAGGAGCGGCCTCCAACAGGAGAAGACCGGGGACTCTGGTGCCGACGACTCACCTCACCGTTGCGGAGCTGGCCGAGTCCGGAGCGGTGGTGGAGCGATGCTGCTGCTGCGGCCCGACCTCCGGAGATTCGGAGGCTGCAACTGCGGGTATGGCGGACGGCAGCACCGGGAGCCCGTGGGTCCCTGGAGGGAGACCGCTTTTCAGGGCTCTCGCAACGGCGACTTCTCCCGCCCGAGTCGCGGGGTCGAAGAGCTCCTGGAGCGGGGCCTGACATCACCGCCCCGCGCGGCTTGGAATGGCCGCGGGACTCTGCGAGCGCATGCCGGGGGCTCTAACACCAAGACCCGGTGTGCGACCTCGCACCACCCGGCGTGGCTTTAATGGCCGTGGGACAATCGCCATCGCCAGCCGGGGGCTTTGACTTTGACTCTGACATCGGGGGGGGGGGGAGAGTGCAGTGGAGAGATAAGTTTTTTTTGGCCTTCCATCACAGCAATGTGATGGATGTTTATGTATATTATGTTGTGTCTTGGGTCTATGTGTTTGTAATGTATGGCTGCAGAAACGGCATTTCGTTTGGACCTCAAGGGGTCCAAATGACAATTAAATCTGGAATCTTGAAGGAACTCCCCCGAATTGGTCCCTTGAACTAGTGTTGTCATTCAATAAGATGACAACTGATTCAACTTGTCCCGGTGTGCTCCCGTTTCCCCACCATCTCTCCCCCTGCCCTCACCCTCCACCCCCCACCCATTCAGTCATTCAGAATGGAGGACATTTGGAAGCCGTGGGCAAATTGAATTGTTACTTTCTTTATTTTTATTCTTTAATTTTACGGAGAGGAGAATAATCTGCGCATGCGCGGTTTATGATTGTTTAAAAGCCGACTGACTGCCTACCCTGAGTAATTACTCACGGCCCGCGCCTGCTGGTGCGAGGCGAGTGTCAATGTGGAGAGAGGGCCAGCATGGACTGGCGGAGATGAAGGGCCAGTGTTGGCGGTCAGACACGGGCGGGCTGGGGGAGGCGGGGGGGGGGGGGGGGGGGGGGGGGGGGGTGGTTAGCCCAGGACACAGCTCCAACCTGCAGTGAGTAGCAGAGATCCTCCGCTGTGCAGGTGCCGGCGGCAATCATGGTGTCAGCGGCCTCCTGAAACACAGGGCATGAAACATCACACTTGGTCCCTCCCCCCCCCACCACAACAACCCCCTCTCCCCGTCCTCCACCCCCACATAGCCCCCCCTCCCACCCCCACCCCCACTGACCCCCGTCCCCCACCCCCCCCCACCCCCACCACATACGACCCCCCTCGCCCCCACCCCCACATGACCCCCTCTCCCCCCACCCCCACCCCCACCCCCACCACATACGACCCCCCTCGCCCCCACCCCACATGACCCCCTCCACCCCCACCTGTGGGGGTCACCCACCACATACGACCCCCCGGGCGCCCCCACTCCCACCGGGCCCCCTCTCCCCGTCCTCCACACGGGGAGACAGGGTGTGACGAACAATTAGCAGCAAACGGGGCAGGTGTGGGGTCACGGGGCAGGTGTGTGTGGGGTCACGGGGCAGGTGTGGGGGTCACGGGGCAGGTGTGGGGTCATGGGGCAGGTGTGGGGGTCACGGGGCAGGTGTGGGGTCACGGGGCAGGTGTGGGGTCACGGGGCAGGTGTGGGGTCACAGGGCAGGTGTGGGGGTCACGGGGCAGGTGTGGTGTCACGGGGCAGGTGTGGGGGTCATGGGGCAGGTGTGGGGGGTCACGGGGCAGGTGTGGGGGTCGTGGGGCAGGTGTGAGGGGGTCGCGGTCACGGGGTGTGGGGGTCACGGGCAGGTGTGGGGGGTCACGGGGCAGGTGTGGGGTCACGGGGCAGGTGTGGGGTCACGGGGCAGGTGTGGGGTCACGGGGCAGGTGTGGGGTCACGGGGCAGGTGTGGTGTCACGGGGCAGGTGTGGGGGTCACGGGGCAGGTGTGGGGGGTCACGGGGCAGGTGTGGGGGTCACGGGGCAGTGTGGGGGGTCACGGGGCAGGTGTGGGGTCACGGGGCAGGTGTGGGGTCACGGGGCAGGTGTGGGGCAGGTGGAGGCAGGAGGGGGTCACGGGGCATTGTGGGGCAGGTGTGGGGGTCCACGGGGCAGGTGTGGGGTCACGGGGCAGGTGTGGGGTCACGGGGCAGGTGTGGGGCAGGTGTGAGGCAGGTGGGGGTCACGGGGCAGGTGTGGGGTCACGGGGGGGCAGGTGGTGAGGCAGGTGTGTGGGGTCCCGCAGCAGTCACCTCGATGTGGGGGAGAGGATTCCTGAGAACGAAACGTCCATTCCCTTCACACAGTACGGCAGGTCCACGAATACACGGGGTCTGTGAGGGGACACACAGAGTCAGGGGGGAGACACAGAGAGAGGGGAGAGAGGGAGGGGGAGAGGGGAAGAGTGAGGGGGAGACACAGAGAGGGGAGGAGAGAGAGAGTTAGGGGTTGGGAGGAGAGGGGGTGAGTGAGGGGGAGACACAGAGAGAGCGGGGGGAGAGAGAGGAAGTTAGGGGTTGGATAGTGGGGGGAGTGAGGGGGTGAGTGGGGGAGACAGGGAGAGGGGGCAGAGGGGTTTGGTAGGGGTTTGGGGGGTGAGGGGGTGAGGGGTGGGGGGAGGGATTCACATTTCTCACCGTTTGGCCATCTGCTCGATGTTGTATCCTGGGCTCGGGTCGTTGGAGATCTGGGAGAGACGGGGGGGGGAGGGGAGAGGGGGGGTTACCCACCGAATGTCCCCCAAAACCCGGCCCTCTCTCCACCGTTGGACATTCCCCTGCCCCCCCCCCTGCTCCCCTCCCCACCCTGGTCCCTCCCCACACCTACCCCCCCCCCCCCCCCCCCCCCCCACAGACCCACCCCCCCCCCCACAGACCACCCCAGCCCCAGCTCCCCCCCACGACTCCCCCCCCCCCCGCACCTTCAGCACACGCGGGCGAACCGGTCCAGGCAGTTGCCCACGGCAACGTCGATCGTCTCCCCGAAGATTCGGTAACGGCGGTCGGAGTAAGCGATGACCTGAAACATGAAACGTCACACAGACCCCCTGCATTCCCCCCCTCCCCAACAGTCTCCCCACCCCCCCTCTCCCCCTCCCCCCCCCCCCCCCACCCCCTCCCCCCCTCCCCCCCCTCCCCCTCCCCCCCACCCCCATCTACTCGCCCCCCCCCCCCCCATCTACCCCCCCCCCGCCCCCCTCCCCACAATCACCCACCCCCACGATGACCTGTACCACAGAAGATCACATGGATCCACTGCATCCTCCTCTCCCCAAGTCTCCCCACCCCCATCTACATCACCCCCTCACCCCCCCCCCACCCCCTCCCCTGTCTCCCCCTCAATCCGTCCCTATCTCCCCACCGTCTCACCCATCACCAGCACACGCATGTCCCCAGTCACGGTCCCAGCACACGCGTGTCCCCAGTCACGGTCCCAGCACACGCGTGTCCCCAGTCACGGTCCCAGCACACGCATGTCCCCAGTCACGGTCCCAGCACACGCGTGTCCCCAGTCACGGTCCCAGCACACGCGTGTCCCCAGTCACGGTCCCAGCACACGCTTGTCCCCAGTCACGGTCCCAGCACACGCGTGTCCCAAGTCACGGTCCCAGCACACGCGTGTCCCCAGTCACGGTCCCAGCACACGCGTGTCCCCAGTCACGGTCCCAGCACACGCGTGTGGCAGTACCTGTGTGTTGCCTCCACTGACGTACAGCACAGTGGGGTTGTGTGCCCCGGTGACCATTCGGCCCATCTCGATGTGTCCCACACAGTGGTTCACCTCCCAGCAGCGGCCGGCCCCACAGCTGGGCCAGCGTCCGGGCAACGATCGCCACGGTGACCAGCGGCGCCCCCATACCCGGGCCTGTGGTCACAGAGGAAAGGTCAGGGTCAGGGTCACCACCCCCCAACATACACGGACCCCCCCACACTGGGCCCGCCCGCACACGAATGCACCCACACACACACACAGACACAGACACACACACACAGACACACACACACACACACACCCACACACACACACACACACACACACACACACACACACACACACACACACACACACACACACACACACACACACACACACACACACACACACACACACACACACACACACACACACACACACACACACACACACACACACACACACACAGACCACACAGACACACACACACACCCACACACACACACACACACACACTCCCACACACACACACACACACACACACACACACACACACAGACCACACACACACACACACACACACACCCCTCCCCACACACACACACACACACACACCCCCCCCACCCATACACACACACACACACACACACACCCTCCCCCACACACACACCCACCCCCACACACACTCACACACGCACACACACACACACACACACACAGACCCCCCCCACACACACCCCCCCCACCCCCATACACACACACACACACCCCACCCCCACACCCACACACACACACACACACCCACACACCCCCCCACACACACACACACACTCACCCACACACACACACACCCCCACACACACCCACACACACACACAGACCCCCCCACACACACACACACACCCACACCACACACACACACACACCCACACACACACACACACACACACCCACCCACACACACACACACACACACACACACACACACACACACCCCCCTCCCCACACACACACACACACACACACACACACACACACCCCCCCCCACACCCACACACACACACACAGACCCCCACCACACACACACACACACACCCCCCCCCGTTCCCGTACCCTTGGTGAAGGCGACACAGTCGATGTCCAGTGGGTGTACTGCGGCCAGCTCCAGGGCCTCGCTGGTCAAGTCCAGCACACAGCGGCGGTGATGTCTCGCCGTGTCCCTGGGCAGGAAGCCTGCAGGAGGAGAGGACAAGATGGAGTCTAAACCCGAGCAAGCGGCCGCTGCTGGCCCTGCAATGGACGGGGAAGTCTACACTTAAAGGCAGGACCTGTCATGGCATCAATGTCCCGGGATGGCGGGTCTGTCATATGCTGAGAGAATGCAGCGGCTGTGGGCTTGTACACTCTGGAGTTTAGAAAGATGAGAGGGGATCTTATTGAAACATATAAGATTGTTAAGGGTTTGAACACGCTAGAGGCAGGAAACATGTTCCCGATGTTGGGGGAGTCCAGAACCAGGGGCCACAGTTTAAGAATAAGGGGTCGGCCATTTACAACGTAGATGAGGAAACACTTTTTCACCCAGAGAGTTGTGAGTCTGTGGAATTCTCTGCCTCAGAAGGCGGTGGAGGCCGGTTCTCTGGATGCTTTCAAGAGAGAGCTAGATAGGGCTCTTAAAGATAGCGGAGTCAGGGGATATGGGGAGAAGGCAGGAACGGGGTACTGATTGGGGATGATCAGCCATGATCACATTGAATGGCGGTGCTGGCTGGAAGGGCCGAATGGCCTCCTCCTGCACCTGTTGTCTATTGGTTGGTAGCTTTGGAGAGGGGGCAGAGGAGGATCACCAGATCACAGCCTGGAGAGGGAGGGGGGTCTCCCTGTCCGTCTGCTCCTGGGCCTGGTCAAGATGACCATTCGTGGGTCCAGGCAGCGGGCAGTTAACGGCAGCACCGGGCTGGGCTGCCAGCCCCACGTCCTGGAGCGGGAACATGCACCCTGTGTCCACGGGGACTCTGGAGGCTGAACGTGAACGCTGGTCTCCACGGGAGGTCAAGTGTATTGTTGACAACGTTGGTGTTATATTATGGTTCACCCTGTACCCCAGTTATTATATCCGGATGTGTCAGCCTGTACCCCAGTCCGTTATATCCGGATCCCACCCTGTACCCCAGTCCCGGGTATATCCGGATGAACCCACCTTGCCCGGCCGGTGTGATGTAGGTTCTCCGCGGGTTGGACAACACGATGCCATCCTTCACGATGCCGACACCGATCTTGTTGGCGCTGCCCTCGAACCCAATGACAATGGTCATGGTGACTGGCAGCCTGGAGTTTAGTCGTGGTCTCTACAGAAAGATTGAAGGCCTGGCTGCAGCAGAGGGTCTGTAAACACAGAAATCCACATCACATCACCATCAAACTGAGAAACTCATGTATCTGCTGGAGAAACTCAGCGGTTGAGGCAGCATCTTTGGAGCGAAGGAATAGGTGAAGTTTCAGGTCGAGACCCGAAACGTTGCCTATTTCCTTCGCTCCATAGATGCTGCCTCACCCGCTGAGTTTTTCCAGCATCTGCCGTTCTTTCTTAAACACGTGTGTTCAATACACAACAAGGTTAATGTCAAATGAAGCAAAGGCACACAGCCCCAGTCCAACACTGCGGAGTTTGCAGCTTCCTTGGGGTCTTTCTTGAGTTCAAGAGCCTGATGGTTGTTGGGAAGTAGCTGTTGAAGATAGCGGAGTCAGTGGATATGGGGAGATGGCGGTGCTGGCTCGAAGGGCCGAATGGCCTACTCCTGCACCTAATGTCTATATGACTGTAACCATGAACACCACCAGTGTGAACACGCGCGTCCTGGACACTACCCGTGTGTACACGCGTGTCCTAGACACTACCCGTGTGTATACGCGTGTCCTGGGCTGTGAACATGACTCCTGGCAACATGAAAGACGAGAGCAAGAGTCAGTCCCCCCCCCCCCCCCCCCCCCCCCCCCCCCCCCCCCATTGAATGGCAGACCAGGCAAACGGTCCTCCTGCCCAACTTGCCCATGCCAGCCCAGATGCTGATCTAAGCCAGCCCACCTCTGCCCCCCCCCCACCCCTCACCTTACACTTGTGCCCTGGAATCCCAGACTGCCCAACCCTGGGGAAGTGACGATGTGATGATCTGCCTCTTATATAAACCTCTGTAAGATCACCCCCTCAGCCCCACACGCTCCAGTGAGAATGAACCCAACTTGTCCAATGTCTGTGGTTTAGCACAGCCCTGCACTCCATGCAAAATCTACACTCTCTCTCTTACCTCCATATCCTTCCTGACCTGCGGCGCCCAAAACTATACACAATACTGCAGGCAGCACCTCAGGTGATGCCCCCCCCCCACCACCACACCCCGAAGGTGACCATCCTCCCCCTCCCACCTGTGGTTCAAGGTCCCTCTGTCTCCCTCCATTCACTCTGCAGTCTTCATAGTCAAAAATAACTCTCAACACAAAGTGGAAACAGGCCCTTCGGCCCCACCTGCCTACCCCATCTACACTAGTCCCACTTACCCGCGCTTGGCCCATATCCCTTCACACCTGTCCCATCCATGTACCTGTCCAAGTGTCTCTTAAAGGTTGGGATAGTCCCAGCCTCAACTACCTCCTCCTCCGGCAGCTCGTTCCATACACATTCACAACTCTCTGGGTGAAAAAGTGTTTCCTCGTCTCCGTTCTAAATGGCCGACCCCTTTAATCTTAAACTGTGGCCCCTGGTTCTGGACTCCCCCAACATCGGGAACATGTTTCCTGCCTCTAGTGTGTCCAAGCCCTTAATAATCTTATATGTTTCAATGAGATTCCCTCTCATCCTTCTAAACTCCAGGGTGTACAAGCATTCTCTGCCTCAGAGGGCGGTGGAGGCCGGTTCTCTGGATACTTTCAAGAGAGAGCTAGATAGGGCTCTTAAAGATAGCGGAGTCAGGGGATATGGGGAGAAGGCAGGAACGGGGTACTGATTGTGGATGATCAGCCATGATCACATTGAATGGCGGTGCTGGCTGGATGGGCCGAATGGCCTACTCCTGCACCTGTTGTGTATGTTTCTGATGATATTAGACACATCTATGAGATTTCCCCTCAACCTCCTGCGCTGCATGGAATAGACCCAGCCTCTCATTGTCCAATGGAGCAGGGAGGTTCTACTGCAGTTGTACAGGGTCTTGGTGAGACCACACCTGGAGTATTGCGTACAGTTTTGGTCTCCAAATCTGAGGAAGGACATTATTGCCATAGAGGGAGTGCAGAGACGGTTCACCAGACTGATTCCTGGGATGTCAGGACTGTCTTATGAAGAAAGACTGGGTAGACTTGGTTTATACTCTCTAGAATTTAGGGGAATGAGAGGGGATCTTATAGAAACGTACAAAATTCTTAAGGAGTTGGACAGGCCAGAAGCAGGGAGATTGCTCCCGATGGTGGGGAAGGACCGGACAAATCCAGGACAGCTTAAGGATAAGGGGGAAATCCTTTAAAAACGAGATGAGAAGAACTTTTTTCACACAGAGAGTGGTGAATCTCTGGAACTCTCTGCCACAGAGGGTAGTCAAGGCCAGTTCATTGGCTATATATAAGAGGGAGTTAGATGTGGCCCTTGTGGCTAAAGGGGATCAGGGGGTATGGAGAGAAGGCAGGAACAGGATACTGAGTTGGATGATCAGCCATGATCATATTGAATGGCGGTGCAGGCTCAAAGGGCCGAATGGCCTACTCCTGCACCTAATTTTTATGTTTCTATGGAGGGAGAGTGATGGAGGGAGAGGGAGGGAAGGGGGAGAGGGAGAGTGAGGGGAGAGAGTGATGGAGGGAGAGGGGGGAGAGGGAGAGGGAAGGGGAGAGAGGGAGAGGGGAAGGGGAGAGAGTGATGGAGGGATAGGGGGAGAGTGATGGAGGGAGAGTGAGGGAAGGGGAGAGGGGAGAGGGAAGGAGGGGAGAGTGATGGAGGGAAGGGGACAGTGAGAGGGAAGGGGGGAGAGTGATGGAGGGAGAGTGAGGGAGGGAGAGGGGGAGAGTGAGGGAAGGGGAGAGAGTGATGGAGGGAGAGGGGGGAGAGGGAGAGGGAAGGGGAGAGAGTGATGGAGGGATGGGGGGGATGTCTAGTCCAGGGAGCCCAGACCAGAGTGTTTTATTGCCGTATGTCCCAGATTAGAAACATAGAAATTAGGTGCAGGAGTAGAGGCCATTCGGCCCTTCGAGCCTGCACCGCCATTCAATATGATCATGGCTGATCATCCAACTCAGTATCCCGTACCTGCCTTCTCTCCATACCCCCTGATCCCTTTAGCCACAAGGGCCACATCTAACTCCCTCTTAAATATAGCCAATGAACTGGCCTCAACTACCCTCTGTGGCAGAGAGTTCCACAGATTCACCACTCTCTGTGTGTGAAAAAAGTTCTTCTCATCTCGGTTTTAAAGGATTTCCCCCTTATCCTTAAGCTGTGACCCCTTGTCCTGGACTTCCCCAACATCGGGAACAATCTTCCTGCATCTAGCCTGTCCAACCCCTTAAGAATTTTGTAAGTTTCTATAAGATCCCCCCTCAATCTCCTAAATTCTAGCGAGTACAAGCCGAGTCTATCCAGTCTTTCTTCATCTGAAAGTCCTGACATCCCAGGAATCAGTCTGGTGAACCTTCTCTGCACTCCCTCTATGGCAAGAATGTCCTTCCTCAGATTTGGAGACCAAAACTATACGCAATACTCCAGGTGTGGTCTCACCAAGACCCTGTACAACTGCAGTAGAACCTCCCTGCTCCTAGACTCAAATCCTTTTGCTCCATCACTCTCCCCCTCCCCTTCCCTCCCTCTCCCTCCCTCACTCTCCCTCCATCACTCTCCCCCCTTCCCTCACTCTCCCCCCTTCCCTCACTCACCCACTCGCCGTCTCCCACCGTCAAGTTCCGTTCCCGCCTCCCTCCCTCCCTCCGTCCTCAGGCGGCGATCCCGGGACCGATCCGGTGGGGGGCGCTGTGCGTGGAGGTCAGTGCCGGGTGTAGTACCGCTCCCAGCCGTGGAGGGGCGCTGTGCGTGGAGGTCCGTGCCGGGTGTAGTACCGCTCCCAGCCATGGAGGGGCGCTGTGCGTGGAGGTCCGTGCCGGGTGTAGTACCGCTCCCAGCCGTGGAGGGGGTGGTGGGGGCGCTGTGCGTGGAGGTCCGTGCCGGGTGTAGTACCGCTCCCAGCCGTGGAGGGGCGCTGTGCGTGGAGGTCCGTGCCGGGTGTAGTACCGCTCCCAGCCATGGAGGGGGTGTGTGGGGGCGCTGTGCTGGGAGGTCAGTGCCGGGTGTAGTTCCGCTCCCAGCCATGGAGGGGGGTGGCAGGGTGGTGGGGGGCGCTGTGCTGGGAGGTCAGTGCCGGGTGTAGTACCGCTCCCAGCCATGGAGGGGGTGATGGGGGCGCTGTGCTGGGAGGTCAGTGCCGGGTGTAGTACCGCTCCCAGCCATGGAGGGGGGTGGCAGGGTGGTGGGGGCGCTGTGCGGGGAGGTCAGTGCCGGGTGTAGTTCCGCTCCCAGCCAGTGGCGGCGCTGGTCAGTGACGTCGATCCCTCGTGGATCCCAAAATGCCGAAGAGACGCCGGGAAGAGACGGGTAACCGTGTCCGTAACGCGGGGAATCCGCTCCGTAACGCGGGGACCGTGTCCGTGCCGCGTGTAGAATCCGCTCCGTAACGGCGCTGGCAGGGGACCGTGTCCGTAACGCGGGGATCCGCTCCGTAACGCGGGGACCGTGACCGTAACGCGGGGAATCCGCTCCGTAACGCGGGGACCGTGTCCGTAACGCGGGGAATCCGCTCCGTAACGCGGGGAATCCGCTCCGTAACGCGGGGAATCCGCTCCGTAACGCGGGGAATCCGCTCCGTAACGCGGGGAATCCGCTCCGTAACGCGGGGCTCCGTAACGCGGGGAATCCGCTCCGTAACGCGGGGACCGTGTCCGTAACGCGGGGAATCCGCTCCGTAACGCGGGGACCGTGTCCGTAACGCGGGGAATCCGCTCCGTAACGCGGGGACTGTTCCGTAACGCGGGGACTGTTCCGTAACGCGGGCCCGGGTCTGTTTCAGCTCCAGGGTCAAAGATGTGAGGAAGGAACTGCAGGTGTCAGTTTAAAACACAAAGACACAAAGTGCTGGAGTAACTCGGTCCATCCCGGGGATTAACCTGGTGAACCTACGCTGGGCTCCCTCAATAGCAAGAATGTCCTTCCTCAAGTTAGGGGACCGAAACTGTACACAATACTCCAGGTGTGGTCTCACCAGGGCCCTGTACAACTGCAGAAGGACCTCTTTGCTCCTATAGGGAGGTTGCACGTACTGTTGCCAGGCAACGCCAACTGGAGTACATGCGGTGAACTTACCGTTGTTCCCAGCGACGCCGACCCGTTAAAACCCCCAAAATTGTCCATTTTTGTGCTGTAAATAATTGTGGAAATCGGGATAAGCGTGAGAGACATTTATCCTACTTCAGAATTCCAAACGTGAGGTGAAATGATGGTAGATATAAGCAAGAGCTGAAGGGATAACAACAGCTAAAGTGCTTGGCGAACATTGGCCGTGCAGATATCAGGATAGAAAATATTGGGAATTATCGCATTTGCTCACTGCATTTCATCAACAGGAAGGCATTGTTTGTGTTTTTTCTTGATTCCTATGGTATCTAAAAAGTTTCAGAAGTAATAAACCTGTGTGTAAAATTTTAAAATCGCCCATAGTTTTCAAGTGGGTTTTTACATGCAAAAAGAAAACGCTTCTGAAGCTAAATTTATCATTTAAAAAAATCGCAAACCATACGTGGGTTTTGAATAACGTTTTACTGAGATGCAAGCCAAGGCATAATTGTTAGCATAATTCAACCTCAGCATCTTGACAACATCCTATTGTAAGGGAGTGGATGTTTAAGCTGTCAGGCCATTTTATTATTTGTCAAAATATACATCTCAACAGCATAATGATAGAAAACTTATTTTCCACACACCACTCGTACATCTGGAGATTTTTTTAATGATAACTTTAGCTTCAGATGTGTTTTCTGTTTGCAGGTAAAAACCCACTTGAGAACCATGGTCGATTTAAAAATTTTACAGCCAGATTTATCACTTCTGAAACTTTTTAGATAGCAAAGGAATCAAGAAAAAATACAAAAAATGCCTTACTGTTGATGAAATGCAGTGAGCAAATGCGATAATTGCCAATATTTTCAATCTTGCTATATGCACGGCCAATGTTCGCCAACCACTGTAGCTGTTACATAGAAAATAGGTGCAGGAGGAGGCCTTTCGGCCCTTCGAGCCAGCACTGCCATTCATTGTGATCATGGCTGATCATCCCAAATCAATAACCCGTGCTTGCCTTCTCCCCATATCCCTTGATTCCACTAGCCCCTAGAGCTCTATCTAACTCTCTCTTAAATTCATCCAGTGACTTGGCCTCCACTGCCCTCTGTGGCAGGGAATTCCACAAATTCACAAAATGTTTTTTCTCACCTCAGTCTTAAATGGCCTCCCCTTTATTAGTCTTAAATTACCTCCCCTTTATTCTAAGACTGTGGCCCCTGGTTCTGGACTCGCCCAACATTGGGAACATTTTTCCTGCATCTAGCTTGTCTAGTCCTTTTATAATTTTATATGTTTCTATAAGATCCCCCTCATCCCTCTAAACCCCAGTGAATACAAGCCTAGTCTTTTCAATCTTACCTCATATGACAGTCCTGCCATCCCAGGGATCAATCTCGTGAACCTACGCTGCACTGCCTCAATCACAAGGATGTCCTTCCTCAAATTAGGAGACCAAAACTGTACACAATACTCCAGATGTGGTCTCACCAGAGCCCTATACAACTGCAGAAAAACCTCTTTACCCCTATACTGAAATCCTCTTGTTATGAACGCCAACATTCCATTAGCTTTCTGCACTGCCTGCTGTACCTGCACACCAACTTTCAGTGACTGGTGCACAAGGACACCCAGGTCTCGCTGCACCTCCCCCTTACCTAACCTAATCCCATTGAGATAATAATCTGCCCCCTTGTTTTTGCCGCCAAAGTGGATAACCTCACATTTATCTATATTATACTGCATCTGCCACACATCTGCCCACTCACTCAACCTGTCCAGGTCACCCTGCAACCTCCTAACATCCTCTTCACAGTTCACACTGCCACCCAGCTTTGTGTCATCCGCAAACTTGCTAGTGTTGCTCCTAATTCCCACTTCCAAATCATTAATATATATGGTAATCAGTTGTGGCCCCAACACCGAGCCTTGTGGCACTCCACTCGCCACTGCCTGCCTATCCACATCAACACCCGACCCCCAATACCATGTGCTCTAATTTTAGTCACCAGTCTCCTGTGTGGGACCTTATCAAAGGCTTTCTGAAAGTCTAGATACACTACATCCACTGACTCCCCTTCATCCATTTTACTTGTCGCATCTTCAGAAAATTACAGATTAGTCAAGCATGATTTCCCTTTCATAAATCCATGCTGACTTGGACTAATCCTTTTACTGCTATCCAAATGTTCCATTATTACCTCTTTAATAATTGACTCCAGCATCTTTCCCACCACCGAAGTCAGGCTAACTGGTCTGTAATTCCCCGTTTTCTCTCTCGCTCCTTGCTTGAAAAGTGGGTTAACATTAGCTATCCTCCAATCCACAGGAACTGATCCTGAATCTATTGAACATTAGAAAATGATCACCAATGCGTCCACTATTTCTAGAGCCATCTCCCTGAAGACCCTGGCATGCAGACCATCAGGTCCAGGGGATTTATCATCCTTGTTTTCCATTCAGGTCTCTCTACCATCATTTCTCCTCACTTTTGGAACTCTGAAGTAGGATAAATGTCTCTCGCGGTTACCCCGATTTCCATAATTATTTACAGCGAAAAAATTATCATTTTGGCGGGTTTTAACAGGTAAGAAAGTACGTGTTTTGTGTGTTAACAGTGTATGCCAGAGGCTGCCATGTCCTCCAGAAGGATTAAGTTGCTCCGTGCGTCACGCCCTTTGACCCGATGACCGTACGTGCAACACCTCTATACTCAACTCCTCTTGTGATAAAGGCCAACATGCCATTCGCTTTCTTCACTGCCTGCTGTACCTGCATGCTTACTTTCATTGACTGATGAACAAGGACCCCCAGATCCCGTTGTACTTCCCCTTTTCCCAACTTGAAACCATTTAGATAATAATCTGCCTTCCACTGGCTCTCACTTGCCCATTTACCTAGTTGCATCTTCAAAACATTACAGAAGATTAGTCAAGCATGATTTCCCCTTCGTAAATCCATGCTGACTCGGACCGATCCTGTTACTGCTATCCAAATGTGCCGTTATTTCATCTTTTTAAATTGACTCCAGCATCTTCCCCACCACCGATGTCAGGCTAACTGGTCTATAATTCCGTTTTCTCTCTCCCGCCTTTCTTAAAAAGTGGGATAACATTAGCTACCCTCCAATCCACAGGAACTGATCCTGAGTCTATAGAACATTGGAAAATGATCACCAATGCGTCCACGATTTCTAGAGCCACTTCCTTAAGTACCCTGGGATGCAGACCATCAGGCCCTGGGGATTTATCAGCCTTCAGTCCCATCAGTCTATCCAACACCATTTCCTGCCTAATGTGGATTTCCTTCAGTTCCTCCGTCACCCCAGATCCTCTGGCCACTAGTACATCAGGAGATTGTTTGTGTCCTCCTTAGTGAAGACAGATCCAAAGTACCTGTTCAACTCATCTGCCATTTCCTTGTTCCCCATAATAAATTCACCTTTTTCAGTCTTCAAGGGTTCAACTTTGGTCTTAACTATTTTATTTTCTCTTCACAAGAAGCTTTTACTATCCTGCTTTATATTCTTGGCTAGCTTACCTTCGTACCTCATCTTTTCTCCCCGTATTGTCTTTTTAGTTATCTTCTGTTGTTCTTTAAACATTACCCAATCCTCTTGCTTCCCGCTCATCTTTGCTACGTTGTACTTCTTCTCTTTAATTTTTATACTGTCCCTGACGTCCCTTGTCAGCCACGGTCGCCCCTTTCTCCCCTTGGAATCTTTCTTCCTCCTAGGAATGAACTGATCCTGCACCTTCTGTATTATTCCTAGAAATACCTGCCATTGTTGTTCCACTGTCATCCCTGCTAGTGTATCTTTCCAGTCAACTTTGGCCAGCTCCTCCCTCATGGCCCCATAGTCCCCTTTATTCAACTGCAACACTGACACCTCCGATCTACCCTTCTCCCTCTCCAATTGTAGATTAAACCTGACCATGTTATGGTCACTGCCTCCTAATGGCTCATTAACCTCGAGGTCTTTTATCAAATCCGGTTCATTACACAACACTAAATCCAGAATTGCCGTCTCCCTGGTAGGCTCCAACACAAGCTGCTCTAAGAATCCATCACAAAGGCACTCTACAAAGTCCCTTTCTTGGGGTCCAGTACCAACCTGATTTTCCCAGTCTACCTACATGTTGAAATCTCCCATAACAACCACAGCATTACCTTTACTACATGCCAATTTTAACTCCTGATTCAACTTGCACCCTATGTCCAGGCTACAGTTTGGGGGCCTGTAGATTAGTCCCATTAGGGTATTTTTATCCTTACAATTCCTTAGTTCTATCCATACTGACTTCACATCTCCTGTTTCAATGTCACCCCTTGCAAGGGACTGGATTTCATTCACCAACAGAGCTACCCCACCCCCTCTGCCCACCTGGATTTTCGATAGGAGGTATACCCTTGAAAAATCAGTTCCCAGCCCTGGCCCTCTTGCAGCCACGTCTCAGCGGGTCAGACAGAATCTGTGGAGAACATGAATAGGTGACGTTTCGGTTCAAGAACCTTCTTCACTATGTCTGATCTTGAAACATCACCTATCCATGTTCTCCGCAGATGCTGCCTGACCTGCTGAGTTACTCCCAACACTCTGTGAAACGTCACCTATCCATGTTCTCCACAGATGCTGCCTGACCCGCTGAGTTACTCTCAACACTCTATGTCTTGTGTCAACATTTATTCAGGCAGAGATTAGATTGTTGATCAGTCCGGGTGTGAAAGCAAATGGGTAGAAAGCGGGAGAATGGGAGTGAGAGGGAAAGGTAGACCAGCCATTGAATGGCGGAGTGGAAACGATGGGCCGAATGGCCTAATTCTGATACTATTTTATGAGCTCCCTCTCCCCTCCCCCCTGGTTGCAGCCTCTCTGGTAGTGAGTGGGCAGTCCACAGACGCCCACAGCGGGCAGCCTCGGTCCAAGCCCCCTCTCCCCACCATCTCTCTCTCCCCCCCCTGACAGTGGTCTCCCCACAGACCCCTCTGCCGGGCAGCCGAAGGCCGAGCCGGCCCCACCAGCTGAGGGGGGAGCAACGTTCGTGGACACCCCCGACCAGCTGACCACCAGCGACGGGCAAGAAAGCTGCCTGAAGATCAGCTCATGGAATGTGGACGGGCTGCGCGCCTGGGTCAAGAAGAATGGCCTGGAGGTGAGGAGAGGGGGGGAGAGAGGGGGAGGGGGAGAGGGGGGGGGGGGGGGGGAGAGAGAGAGATGGGGGAGGGGGAGAGACAGATAGAGGGGAGAGAGATTGGGAGGGGGGGAGAGAGAGGGGGGGAGAGAGGGGGGAGGGGGAGGGGGGAGACAGATAGAGGGGAGAGATGAGAGGAGAGAGAGGAAAGGGGGGGAGGGGGGAGGGGGGGGAGACAGATAGAGGGGAGGGGGGAGGGGGGGGGGGAGACAGATAGAGGGGAGAGAGATGGTTCAGAGGGGGAGAGGACAAAAAGGGAGGAGGAAGAGAGATAGGGGGAGGTGGAGGGAAGAGACATAGAGGGGAGAGAGATGGGGAGTAGGGGAAGGATTTTAGGGGAAGGGGCGAGGTGGGGGCTGCAGGCTTGTGTCAAGAACAGCTGCCTGAGGAGGGGGGGGGGATGATGGGAAGGGGGGGGGGGTTCAGACGCCCCTGGTCTCACCCCTTGCCCCCTCTCTGTCGCCCCCAGTGGGTGGGTTTGGAGAGCCCGGACGTTCTGTGTCTACAGGAGATCAAGTGCACGGATCCAAGAGAAACAGGTGCCGGCGGCCATGAAGGAGATGGTGGATTATCCGCACCAGTACTGGTCGTCCAGCAAGAGCAAGGAGGGCTATAGTGGGGTGGCCATCTTGTGTAAGGCTGAACCCCTCAACGTCACCTACGGCATCGGTGAGTCCCCCCCCCCCCCACTCCCTCGCCCACTCCACCCACTCCCTACTCCCCCCTCGCCCACTCCACCCTCCCCCGGTCCCCCCCTCCCCCCACCCCCTCGCCCACTCCCTAATCCCTCCTCCCCCCTCGCCCACCCCCCCCTCGCCCACTCCACATTCCCTCGTTCCCCCCTTCCCACTCTCGCGCTTCCCCCCCCCCCCGCAGGTAAGTCCGCGTGTCTCCGGGAGGGGGGGGGGTGAGCCTGCAGACTCCGCACAGACAGCACGGTGTCATTGCCATCATTGCAGGGGTAGACGGGCAGGATGGGGATGGAGCGGGGAAAGGGGGAGGGGGGTGAGTGGAGGGCGGTGGGCGTGTGGGGGGGGGGTAGGGGTAGGGAGAGCGGGCAGACTCCACACCAACAGCAGGGCTGGAGGAGCATGCTGGCGGGAGGAGGGGGTGTGAGCGTGCAGGACCCCACACCACCACAGCATGGTCCCGTTGCAGGAGCAGGGGGGGGGGGGGTGGGCGCGTGCGCAGTGCGGGCTCCACACCAACAGCACTGTCCCGTTACAGGAGCAGGAGTAGGGGAGGACGATGGGGGAGGGGGGGGGGGGGGGGGGGTAGGGAGAGCGTGCGGGCTCCACACTGACAGCACCGTCCCGTTGCAGGAGACGGGTGGGGGGGGGGGGGGGGGTAGGGAGAGCGTGCGGGCTCCACACTGACAGCACCGTCCCGTTGCAGGAGCGGGGGGGGGGAGGGGGAATAGGGGAGAGCGTGCGGGCTCCACACCAACAGCACTGTCCCGTTGCAGGAGCAGGGGAGGACGGGGGGGGGGGGGAGGGGGGATAGGTAGGGAGAGCGTGCGGGCTCCCACACTGACAGCACCGTCCCGTTGCAGGAGTCGAGGAGCAGGGGGGGGGGGAGGGGGGGTAGGGGAGAGCGTGCGGGCTCCACACCAACAGCACGATCCCGTTACAGGAGCACGAGGGCGAGGGGGGGGTGAGGAGTAGGGAGAGCGTGCGGGCTCCACACTGACAGCACCGTCCCGTTGCAGGGGGGAGGGGGGGTAGGGAGAGCGTGCGGGCTCCACACCAACAGCACCGTCCCGTTGCAGGAGCAGGGGGGGGGGAGGGGGGGGGAGAGTAGGGAGAGCGTGCGGGCTCCACACCAACAGCACCGTCCCGTTACAGGAGTTGAGGAGCACGAGGGCGAGGGGTGGGTGAGGAGTAGGGAGAGCGTGCGGGCTCCACACCAACAGCACCGTCCCGTTGCAGGAGTCGAGGAGCACGATGGCGAGGGCCGGCTGATCACGGTGGAGATGGAGAAGTGTTTTGTGGTGTCGGTCTACGTGCCAAACTCGGGCCGGGGCCTGGTCAGGCTGGATTATCGGCAGGCCTGGGACGGGGCCTTGCGCGGGTACCTGGAGGAGCTACAGAGCCGGAAGCCCCTGGTGTTGTGCGGGGACCTGAATGTGGCCCACGATGACATCGACCTGAAGAACCCCAAGACCAACCGCAAGTCGGCGGGGTTCACCCCCCAGGAGAGGCAGGGCCTGGACCAGTTGTTGGGTCTGGGTCTAGTCGACACCTTTCGCCACCTCCACCCCTCCCTGCCCCACGCCTACACCTTCTGGACCTACATGGGCAACTGTAGGGCCAAGAATGTGGGCTGGAGGCTCGACTACCTGTTACTCTCCCGCTCCCTGCTCCCCCGCCTCTGTGACAGCAAGATACGCACAAAGATCATGGGGTCAGACCACTGCCCCGTCACCCTGCTGCTGGCCCTCTGACCCCCGACCCCTCACCCTGCTGCTGGCCCCCGACCCCTCACCCTGCTGCTGACCCCTCGACCCCCCGACCCCCTCACCCTGCTGCTGGCCCCCGACCCCCTCACCCTGCTTCTGACCCCTGAGCCCTCACCCTGCTTCTGCCCCTGACCCCCGACCCCTCACCCTGCTTCTGCCCCTGACCCCCGACCCCTCACCCTGCTGCTGGCCCTCTGACCCCCGACCCCTCACCCTGCTGCTGACCCTCTGACCCCGAACCGTCACCCTGCTTCTGACCCCGAACCGTCACCCTGCTGCTGGCCCTGACTCCCGGCCTGTAGCCCCATCACCCCTAAGCCCCCGACCCCACACCCCAAGCCTGGGACCTCTGACCTGACCTGACCCTGCGGGTGAGCTGGGTGTCGATGTTTGTGATCGTGATGGTTCTTCAATAAAGCCAGGTGGCCCATTTATACTCGAGTGTATCATTCACACCCCACCCTCTCCCCTCCCCCCCCCTCCCCCCCGCCCCCCCCTCTCCCCCACCCCCCCTCCCCCACCTCCCCTCTCCCACCCAACCCCTCACCCCCACCCCCAGGCAGGGGGAGGGTGGGAGGGGGCAGGGCGTGGGTGACGGAGGGGGTCATGGATAGGTCGGGGGTCACGGACGGGTCGGGGTCACGGAGGGGGCAGGGTCACGGAGGGGGGGCTGGGGGGGGTCACGGACGGGTCGGGCTCACGGAGGGGGGGGGGGGGGTCACGGACGGGTCGGGGTCACGGACGGGTCGGGGGGTCACGGACGGGTCGGGGTCACGGAGGGGGCGGGGGTCACCCCCACAGTCAGGGACGACAGAGGCCGGAGTGATTTATAATCGTTACTTTATTGTTAATTGGACGTCAGGTTATTTCCAACATTGAACAACAGACATGATGCGGAGCGAGAGATTAGTGTCGTCATCAACCCGGCCCGAGCACAGCCCACCGGACGCCCCCCCCATAGCCCCCCCCCCCCCCCCCCCCCCCCCCCGTAGCCCCCCCACCCCCCATAGCCTCCCAACCCAGCCTGGAGCAGAGCCGTCTTTCCCCACAGCCCACCCTAGCCCCCCCCCCCATAGCCCCACCCCCCGTAGCCCCCCCACCCCGTAGCCCATGGCCCACCCCCCGTAGCCCCCCCACCCACATAGCCTCCCAACCCAGCCTGGAGCAGAGCCGTCTTTCCCACAGCCCCCCCCCCCCCTAGTCCCTCCTCCCACCCACCATCCCCGCCCTCATTGCCCCCCAGACCCCCAGCCTCCCCACCTCTAGGGGCAATGGCCCAACCACTGGGGAAATAATTAGTGTCGACACAGAACAGAGCAGTCTCTCCCTAGCCCCCCCCCCCCCCCCCCACCACCAGTCTCACACACACTCCCCACAAACCAGAGAGAGGCGGGGGTCTATGGTGACAGAGAGGAGGGATTGGGTTACGAGGAGTGTGGGGGTCACGAGGGTGAGGGGTCACAGGGAAGTCGGGGGGTCATGGGGAGGTTGAGGTCATGGGGGTGAGGGGTCACGAGTGGGGGTCGCGAGGGTAAGAGGTCACGGGGAGGGTGAGGGTCACGGGAGTGCGGAGGTCACGAGGGTGACGGGTCGTGGAAGTTGCATCGTTTCCGCTCCCTCAGTGAGGAGAGGCCGTCTCAAGTGAGGGGTCACGACTTGTCCTCAGTGGGTCAGGGGTCAGCAGCTGGTCCAGAGGGGGTTCAGGGGTGAGGTCATGGTCGTGACCTGGTCCCAAGGGAGGTCAGGGGTCCTGACCCTCGAGTGTGCGGGCTCCATGGCCAGGTCGGGGGTTGGGGGTCAGGAGAAGCTCTGTATGGGGTGACTGACCCTCATACACCCCCAGTAGCAGGCGCGGGCCAGGCAGCAGAGGCTGAGGGTGCCCGTCACTGCCCACGCACTGTAGATGCCGTGGTGATGTTGCGCTGGCTGCCATGTTGTAGCCTGTGGGGGAGAGAGGGGGAGACATCACCATAGCCCCTCTACGCCCCTGTCCCCTCCCTCCCCTCTACCCCCCTGTCCCCTCCCTCCCCTCTACCCCCCCGTCCCTCATGACCAGTCCCTCTCCTCCCTCCCCTACCCCCCCACAAATGCACACACGCACGCACGCACACACACAAACACACACACACACACACTCACACACACACAAACACACACACACACACACACACACACACAGACACACACACACACACACACACACACACACACACACACACACACTCACACACACACACACACACACACACACACACACACACACACACACACACTCACACAGACACTCACACACACACACACAGACACACACACAGACACACACAGACACACACACACACACACACACACACACACACACACACACACACACACACACACACAGACACACACACAGACACACACACACACTCACTCACACACAGACACACACACACACACACACACACACACACACACACACACACACACACACACACACACACACACACACACACACACTCACGCACACACACACACACACACACGCACACACACTCACACACACACACACAGACACACACACACACACACACTCACCACCACCACGGCCGTGACAATGAGGAGCAACATCCCCAGGCTGAGGATCCACACGCAGCGTTTCCGTGGATACCGCGTCCAATCGACGACTGCGGAGGCAGTGAAGGATGAGTGGGGGGGGGGGGGTGAACGACAGAGGGGGTTCAAGAGGGGGGGGGGGGATGAAAGACAGAGGGGGGTTCAAGAGGGGGGGTGACTACAGCCGCGGACGTGACTCACACTCGGTGACAGTGAGTGATCGGCCGGGGGTATAAGGGGTGATGGGGGGGTATATGGGGGGGATGGGGGGGTATAAGGGGGTGATGGGGGGGGTATAAGGGGGTGAGGGGGGGGTATAAGGGGGTGATGGGGGGTATAAGGGGGTGAGGGGGGGAGTATAAGGGGGGGTGATGGGGGGGTATAAGGGGGTGATGGGGGGGTATAAGGGGGTGATGGGGGGGGTATAAGGGGGTGATGGGGGGGTATAAGGGGGTGGGGGGGGGTATAAGGGGGTGATGGGGGGGGTATAAGGGGGTGATGGGGGGGGGGGGGTATAAGGGGGCGTGGGGGGGGGGGGGTATAGGGGGTGATGGGGGGTATAAGGGGGTGATGGGGGGGTGAAGGGGGTGATGGGGGGGTATAAGGGGGGTGATGGGGGGGGTATAGGGGGTGATGGGGGGTATAAGGGGGTGATGGGGGGGGGGTATAAGGGGGTGATGGGGGGGTATAAGGGGGTGATGGGGGGGTATAAGGGGGGGATGGGGGGGGTATTAGGGGGGGATGGGGGGGGTATAAGGGGGTGATGGGGTGTATAAGGGGGTGATGGGGGGGTATAAGGGGGTGATGGGGGGGGGGGGTATAAGGGGGTGATGGGGGGGGTATAAGGGGGTGATGGGGGGGTATAAGGGGGTGATGGGGGGGATAAGGGGGTGGGGGGGTATAAGGGGGTGATGGGGGGGTATATATAAGGGGGTGATGGGGGGGTATAAGGGGGTGATGGGGGGGTATAAGGGGGTGATGGGGGGTATAAGGGGGTGATGGACCAGGTGGACGTGACTCACACTCGCCGACAGTGGGGACATCGAGCGAGGGTCCGGTCCGTGAACTCTCTCCACTGCAACAAGAGAGAGACAGGTGAACCCCACACTCACCCCCCCCCCGCACGACACTGACCTCCCCCCGCACGACACTGACCCCCCCGCACGACACTGACCCCCCCCCACGACACTGACCCCCCCCCCACACTCAACCCCCCCCACGACACTGACCCCCCCCCACGACACTGACTCCCCCGCACGACACTCACCCCCTCCCGCACGACACTCGCCCCCCCCTCCCCGACGCCAATACACCCCCGGCAGATAGACCCCCCCCCCCCCCCACCGGCAGAAACCCTCCCCCCCCTCACCAGGAATGTGTGGGTGCAGTGGCCACAGGTGACGGGGGCTCCAGGCGGCTGCGGCTCCGGCTCCGGACTGTTCCGTCCCGCACGGACCGAGCCCAGTGTGATGATCCGCTTACTGGGGGGAGGGGGGGGGGGGGGGGGGGGGGGGGGGGGAGAGAGGGGGAGGGGGGTAGAGAGGGGGGGGGAGAGAGGAGAGCAGGGGAGACAGGGGGGAGGGGGGAGAGAGGGGGAGAGACAACCCCATCAATTATCAAGCAACTGAACCATCCTGTCATCAGCCAGAGAGCAGTCCTGACCTCCTATCTACCTCACAGGAGGCCTGTGGACTGTCTTTAACCAGACCCCCCACTCCCCGCCCACCCACTCCCATCCAATGCCCCCAAACTGACTTGTCCTGGTCGTGTCAGTAACACTCACTTACACAAACCGTTACTCCCTTTGTCCCAAGGGTCGGCAACTAACAGCCCACGGGCCGGATCCGGCCCTGAACCCCCAAACATCCGGCCCCCGACCCCCCAAACATCCGGCCCTGAACCCCCAAACATCCGGCCCCGCAGGCATTTTTTTTAAATGCCAGTCACGGGGACACGGGGGATCTGGGCACTACAGTCACGGTGACACGAGGGATCTGGGCACTACAGTCACGGTGACACGAGGGATCTGGGCACTACAGTCGGTATCGGGGACATGAGGGATCTGGGCACTACAGCCAGTATCGGGGACACGAGGGATCTGGGCACTACAGTATCGGGGACACGAGGGATCTGGGCACTACAGTAGTCGGGGGACACGAGGGATCTGGGCACTACAGCCAGTATCGGGGACACGAGGGATCTGGGCACTACAGCCAGTCCCGGGGACACGAGGGATCTGGGCACTACAGCCAGTATCGGGGACACGAGGGATCTGGGCACTACAGCCAGTCCCGGGGACACGAGGGATCTGGGCACTACAGTATCGGGGACACGAGTCACGGGGGACAAGAGGGATCTGGGCACTACAGTGGGGACACGAGGGATCTGGGCACTACAGCCAGTCACGGGGACACGAGGGATCTGGGCACACTACAGTATCGGGGACACGAGGGATCTGGGCACTACAGTATCGGGGACACGAGGGATCTGGGCACTACAGCCAGTATCGGGGACAACGAGGGATCTGGGCACTACAGCCAGTCACGGGGACACGAGGGATCTGGGCACTACAGCAGTATCGGGGACACGAGGGATCTGGGCACTACAGTATCGGGGACACGAGGGATCTGGGCACTACAGCCAGTCACGGGACACGAGGGATCTGGGCACTACAGCCAGTATCGGGGACACGAGGGATGGGCACTACAGTATCGGGGACACGAGGGATCTGGGCACTACAGCCAGTATCGGGGACACGAGGGATCTGGGCACTACAGTCACGGGGACACGAGGGATCTGGGCACTACAGTCACGGGGACACGAGGGATCTGGGCACTACAGCCAGTCCCGGGGACACGAGGGATCTGGGCACTACAGTACGGGGACACGAGGGGATCTGGGCACTACAGTCACGGGGACACGAGGGATCTGGGCATACAGTATCGGGGAAACACGAGGGGGGCACTACGGGGACACGAGGGATCTGGGCCTACAGTATCGGGGACACGAGGGATCTGGGCACTACAGCCAGTATCGGGGACACGAGGGATTGGGCACTACAGCCAGTATCGGGGACACGAGGGATCTGGGCACTACAGTATCGGGGACACGAGGGATCTGGGCACTACAAGCCAGTATCGGGGACACGAGGGATCTGGGCACTACAGCCAGTATCGGGGACACGAGGGATCTGGGGCACTATACAGCCAGTATCGGGGACACGAGGGATCACTACAGTATCGGGGACACGAGGGATCTGGGCACTACAGTCACGGGGACACGAGGGATCTGGGCACTACAGCCAGTCATCGGGGACACGAGGGATCTGGGGCACTACAGTCACGGGGACACGAGGGATCTGGGCACTACACAGTATCGGGGACACGAGGGATCTGGGCACTACAGCCAGTCACGGGGACACGAGGGATCTGGGCACTACAGTATCGGGGACACGAGGGATCTGGGCACTACAGTATCGGGGACACGAGGGATCTGGGCACTACAGCCAGTATCGGGGACACGAGGGATCTGGGCACTACAGTCACGGGGGACACGAGGGATCTGGGCACTACAGCCAGTATCGGGGACACGAGGGATCTGGGCACTACAGTCACGGGGACACGAGGGATCTGGGCACTACAGCCAGTATCGGGGACACGAGGGATCTGGGCACTACTGGGCACTACACAGTATCGGGGACACGAGGGATCTGGGCACTACAGTCAGTATCGGGGACACGAGGGATCTGGGCACTACACAGTATCGGGGACACGAGGGATCTGGGCACTACAGCCAGTATCGGGGACAGTCAGGGGGGGGAGGGGATCTGGGCACTACAGCCAGTACGGGGACACGAGGGATCTGGGCACTACAGTCAGTCGGGGACACGGGGGATCTATCGGGGACACGAGGGATCTGGGCACTACAGTCAGTATCGGGGACACGAGGGATCTGGGCACTACAGCCAGTCCGGGGACACGAGGGATCTGGGCACTACACTATCGGGGACCGAGGGATCTGGGCACTACAGCCAGTATCGGGGGGACGAGGGATCTGGGCACTACAGTCAGTATCGGGGACACGAGGGATCTGGGCACTACACAGTATCGGGGACACGAGGGATCTGGGCACTACAGCCAGTCAAGGGGACACGAGGGATCTGGGCACTACAGTCAGTATCGGGGACACGAGGGATCTGGGCACTACAGTCAGTCTGGGGACACGAGGGTGGGCACTACAGTATCGGGGACACGAGGGATCTGGGCACTACAGTCAGTATCGGGGACACGAGGGATCTGGGCACTACAGTCAGTATCGGGGACACGAGGGATCTGGGGGACAGTATCGGGGACACGAGGGATCTGGGCACTACAGTATCACGGGGACACGAGGGATCTGGGCACTACAGTATCGGGGACACGAGGGATCTGGGCACTACAGCCAGTATCGGGGACACGAGGGATCTGGGACATACAGCAGTATCGGGGACACGAGGGATCTGGGCACTACAGCCAGTATCGGGGACACGAGGGATCTGGGCACTACAGTATCGGGGACACGAGGGATCTGGGCACTACACAGTATCGGGGACACGAGGGATCTGGGCACTACAGTATCGGGGACACGAGGGATCTGGGCACTACAGCCAGTATCGGGGACACGAGGGATCTGGGCACTACAGTCAGTATCGGGGACACGAGGGATCTGGGCACTACAGCCAGTATCGGGACACGAGGGATCTGGGCACTACAGCCAGTATCGGGGACACGAGGGATCTGGGCACTACAGCCAGTATCGGGGACACGAGGGATCTGGGCACTACAGTATCGGGGACACGAGGGATATGGGCACTACAGCACTATCGGGGACACGAGGTATCTGGGCACTACAGTCACGGGGACACGAGGGATCTGGGCACTACAGTATCGGGGACACGAGGGATCTGGGCACTACAGCAGGTCGGGGACACGAGGGATCTGGGCACTACAGTATCGGGGACACGAGGGATCTGGGCACTACAGTCACGGGGACACGAGGGATCTGGGCACTACAGCCACACGAGGGATCGGGCACTACAGCCAGTATCGGGGACACGAGGGATCTGGGCACATACAGCCAGTATCGGGGACACGAGGATCTGGGCATACAGCCAGTCGGGGACACGAGGGATCTGGGCACTACAGCCAGTATCGGGGACACGAGGGATCTGGGCACTACAGCCAGTATCGGGGACACGAGGGATCTGGGCACTACAGCCAGTATCGGGGACACGAGGGATCTGGGCACTACAGTATCGGGGACACGAGGGGATCTGGGCACTACAGCCAGTATCGGGGACACGAGGGATCTGGGCACTACTACAGTATCGGGGGATGGATCTGGGCACTAAAGCAGTCGGGGACACGAGGGATCTGGGGGGTATCGGGGACACGAGGGATCTGGGCACTACAGCAGTACGGGGACACGAGGGATCTGGGCAACACAACAGTATCGGGGACACGAGGGATCTGGGCACTACAGCCAGGGGGACACGAGGGATCTGGGCACTCAGTATCGGGACACGAGGGATCTGGGCACTACAGTCACGGGGACACGAGGGATCTGGGCACTACAGCCAGTATCGGGGACACGAGGGATCTGGGCACTACAGCCAGTATCGGGGACACGAGGGATCTGGGACTACAGCACGACAGTCAAGCCAGTATCGGGGACACGAGGGATCTGGGCACTACAGTCACGGGGACACGAGGGATACGGGCACTACAGCCAGGGGACACGAGGGATCTGGGGCACTACAGTCCCGGGGACACTGGGCACTACAGTCACGGGGACACGAGGGATCTGGGCACTAGTCAGCCAGTATGGGGACACGAGGGATCTGGGCACTACAGCCACCAGTACACGGGGACACGAGGGATCTGGGCACTACAGCCAGTATCGGGGACACGAGGGATCTGGGGCACTACAGCCGTATCGGGGGACACGAGGGATCTGGGCACTACAGCCAGATCGGGGACACGAGGGATCTGGGCTAACTTTTTACAGTATCGGGGGAACGGAGGGATCTGGGCACTACAGCCAGTCATGGGGACACGAGGGATCTGGGCACTACAGTCATCATGGGACACGAGGGATCTGGGCACTACAGTATCGGGGACACGAGGGATCTTGGGGCCTACAGTATCGGGGACACGAGGGATCTGGGCACTACAGTCGGGGACACGAGGGATCTGGGCACTACAGTATCGGGGACACGAGGGATCTGGGCACTACAGCCAGTATCGGGGACACGAGGGATCTGGGCACTACAGCCAGTATCGGGGACACGAGGGATCTGGGCACTACAGCCAGTATCGGGGACACGAGGGATCTGGGCACTACAGCCAGTATCGGGGACACGAGGGATCTGGGCACTACAGTATCGGGACACAAGGGATCTGGGCACTACAGTCAGTCACGGGGCAGACCAGCTGATCTACAAAAAACGAATTGAAAAACACGTGAAAACTATTGTGTAAAACAACAGCAAGTGTCACACTAGACGTGGCCCACCAACCGCTCACAGACGGGTCCTGGACCCTAGGCAGAACAAGGTTGCTGACCCCTGTATCTGTACACTGTGGACGGATCGATTGTAATCATGTATTGTCTTTCCGCTGACTGGTTAGCACACAACTAAAGCTTTTCACTGTACCTCGATACACGTGACAATAAACTACACTGATACTGACAAACATCAGCATGCTCTCACCACTTGCAAAGGTGCAGGGTCTGGCCACAGAGCAGCACCCATCATAGCCGCAGGAGATTCTCACCTCCCCCGTCCCTGACATCCCACGTCCCACCCTGGCCAAGCCCCTGGACACTGGATCAACAGCCACCGCGACAGGTGCTGAATCACCGACTGTAACAGCCCTGTTAGCTGTAGGACAGTCACAACTGCGGTGGACATTCCCAATACACACTGAAACCCCCCCCCGCACACACTCCCACTCCCGCACACACCCCCCCCACACACACACACACTCACCCACACACACTCAAACCCCCCACGCACACTCACCACCCCACCACACACAAACTCCCCCCGCACACACACTCACCCATGCACACTCACCCCCTCCACACACACTCACACTCCACCCCCCGCACACCTCCCCCCCACACACTCACCCCAACACACACTCACCCACACACACTCACCCACACACACCCACCACCCCCCCACAATGGTGGACATTACCCACACTCACCAGTAGGGGCGAGGGACAGGCGATTCTCTGCGATGTGACTTTACAGATGAGGAGGAGACAGTTACACGGACATCGCACGTACTTCTTCCCCACCGGGGCGTTCTTTATCGGCTGGAGGAGAGGGAGAGTGGGGGGGAGAGTGTGAGAGGGGGAGAGGGGGAGAATGTGTGAGAGGGGGAGAGTGGGAGAGAGGGAGAGTGAGGGGGAGAGTGTGAGGGGGAGAATGTGTGAGGGGGAGAGGGGGAGAGTGGGAGAGAGGGAGAGAGGGAGAGAGAGAGGGAGAGGGGGAGAGAGGGGAGAGGGGGAGAGAGGGAGGGGGAAAGAGTGTGTGGGAGGGGGAGAGGGAGAGGAGAGGGAGAGAGTGGAGGAGTGAGAGGGAGAGGAGGGGGAGGGAGAGAGAGGGAGGGAGAGAGAAAGAGAGGGAGAGAGAGGGAGAGGGAGGGAGAGGGGGAGAGTGGGAGAGAGGGAGAGGGGGGAGGGGGGAGAGGGAGAGGGAGAGGGGGAGAGAGGGAGAGGGGGAGAGGGAGAGAGGGGGAGGGGGGGAGAGAGTGAGGGGGGAGACCAGGGAGGGACGGAAAGGGGAGGGGGGGAATGAGAGCGGGGCGTGTGGGTAGGGGGGGGGAGTGAGCAGGGGGGCTGCGGGGGGGAAAGTGAGCAGGGGGGGGAATGAGAGCCGGGGGGTGGTGGGGGGGGGAGTGAGCGGAGGGGAGGGTGAGCAGGGGGAATAAGAAGGGACCGTGCAGGAGGGGGATGAGCAGGAGGTGTGAGTGAGCAGGGAGGGGATGCTGTGTTGTGTTCTCACCGTCGCCTCGTTACAGACCCCACACTTGACCACGTGCTGTTGCATCTTGCCCTCCACATTGATTAGCGACTGACACACGCGGCAGCTGATCACCGGGCTGCTGCCGCTCTCGGGGCTGGTGACAGGGGAGTAGGGGGGCGGCTCGTCACCGGTCAACACTGCAGCAGCCGGTGGGGGCCGTGGGGGAACTCCGGGAACCCTGAGAGAACAGCAACACAGAGAGGGGTCAGTCAGATCATCAGGGAGGTCAGTCAGACCATCAGAGAGGTCAGTCAGACCATCAGAGGGGTCAGTCAGACTATCAGACAACCCACCCCAGGTACAGGCGGAGAGGGAGGAGTCGCAGAGGTGGGGTGATAGGGAGGGGCGTTGGAAGGTGTTGGGGGTTAGGGGGGGTGTTAGGGGGGGTAGGAGGGGGAGGGGTGGGGGGGGTAGTCATGGGCTGGGAGCTGAACATCCAGGGATATTCAATATTCAGAAGGGATAGAGAGAAAGGAAAAGGAGGTGGGGTAGCGTTGCTTAGCTGTTTATGAGAGGAGATTAACGCAATGGAAAGGAAGGATATTAGCTTGGAGGATGTGGAATCGATATGGGTAGAGCTGTGTACAGGCCACCTAACAGTAGTAGTGAAGTTGGGGATGGTATCAAACAGGAAATTAGAAATGCGTGCGACAAAGGCAAAATAGTTATAATGGGTGACTTCAATCTACATATAGATTGGGTGAATCAAATTGGCAGGGGTGCTGAGGAAGAGGATTTCTTGGAATGTATGCGGGATAGTTATCTAAATCAACATGTAGAGGAACCAACGAGAGAGCAGGCTATTCTAGACTGGGTATTGAGTAATGAGGAAGGGTTAGTTAGCAGTCTTGTTGTACGTGCCCCCTTGGGCAAGAGTGCCCATAATATGGTTGAGTTCTTCATTAGGATGGAGAGTGACATTGTTAATTCAGAAACAATGGTTCTGAACTTAAAGAAAGGTAACTTTGAGGGTATGAGACGTGAATTGGCCAAGATTGACTGGCAATTAATTCTAAAAGGGTTGACGGTGGATATGCAATGGAAGATATTTAAAGATTGCATGAATGAACTACAAAAATTGTTCATCCCAGTTTGGCAAAAGAATAAATCAGGGAAGGTAGTGCATCCGTGGATAACAAGGGAAATCAGGGATAGTATCAAAGCAAAGGATGATGCGTACAAATTAGCCAGATAAAGCAGCATACCAGAGGACTGGGAGAAATTCAGAGACCAGCAGAGGAGGACAAAGGGCTTAATTAGGAAAGGGAAAATAGATTATGAAAGAAAACTGGCAGGGAACATAAAAACTGACTGCAAAAGTTTTTATAGATATGTGAAAAGAAAGAGATTAGTTAAAACAAATGTAGGTCCCTTGCAGTCAGAAACAGGTGAGTTGTTCATGGGGAACAAGGGTTATGGCGGACCAATTGAATAACTACTTTGGTTCCGTCTTCACTAAGGAAGAAATAAATAATCTGCCGGAAATAGCAGGGGCCCGCGGGTCAAAGGAGTTGGAGGAACTGAGTGAAATCCAGGTTAGCCGGGAAGTGGTGTTGGGTAAATTGAATGGATTAAAGGCCGATAAATCCCCAGGGCCAGATAGGCTGCATCCCAGAATACTTAAGGAAGTAGCTCCAGAAATAGTGGATGCATTAGTAATAATCTTTCAAAACTCTTTAGATTCTGGAGTAGTTCCTGAGGATTGGAGGGTAGCAAACGTAACCCCACTTTTTAAAAAGGGAGGGCGAGAGAAAACGGGGAATTACAGACCAGTTAGTCTAACATCGGTAGCGGGGAAACTGCTAGAGTCAGTTATTAAAGATGGGATAGCAGCACATTTGGAAAGTGGTGAAATCATTGGACAAAGTCAGCATGGATTTATGAAGTGGATGTGGTGTATCTAGACTTCCAGAAGGCTTTCGACAAGGTCCCACATAAGAGATTAGTGTACAAACGTAAAGCACACGGCATTGGGGGTTCAGTATTGATGTGGATAGAGAACTGGCTGGCAAACAGGAAACAAAGAGTAGGAGTAACTACATTTCACAATGGCAGGCAGTGACTAGTGGGGTACCGCAAGGCTCAGTGCTGAGACCCCAGCTATTTACAATATATATTAATGATCTGGATGAGGGGAATTGAAGGCAATATCTCCAAGTTTGCGGATGACACTAAGCTGGGGGGCAGTGTTAGCTGTGAGGAGGATGCTAGGAGACTGCAAGGTGACTTGGATAGGCTGGGTGAGTGGGCCAAATGTTTGGCAGATGCAGTATAGTGTGGATAAATGTGAGGTTATCCATTTTGGTGGCAAAAAACGGGAAAGCAGACTATTATCTAAATGGTGGCCGATTAGGAAAAGGGGGAGATGCAGCGAGACCTGGGTGTCATGGTACACCAGTCATTGTAGGTAGGGATGCAGGTGCAGCAGGCAGTAAAGAAAGCGAATGGTATGTTAGCTTTTCATAGCAAAAGGATTTGAGTATAGGAGCAGGGAGGTTCTACTACAGTTGTACAGGGTCTTGGTGAGACCACACCTGGAGTATTGCGTACAGTTTTGGTCTCCAAATCAGAGGAAATACATTCTTGCCATAGAGGGAGTGCAGAGAAGGTTCACCAGACTGATTCCTGGGATGTCAGGACTGTCTTATGAAGAAAGACTGGATAGACTTGGTTTATACTCTCTAGAATTTAGGAGATTGAGAGGGAATTTTATTGAAAATTCTTAAGGGGTTGGACAGGCTAGATGCAGGAAGATTGTTCCCGATGTTGGGGAAGTCCAGGATAAGGGGTCACAGCTTAAGGATAAGGGGGAAATCCTTTAAAACCGCGATGAGAAGAACTTTTTTCACACAGAGAGTGGTGAATCTCTGGAATTCTCTGCCACAGAGGGTAGTTGAGGCCAGTTCATTGGCTATATTTAAGAGGGAGTTAGATGTGGCCCTTGTGGCTAAGGGGATCAGGGGATATGGAGAGAAGGCAGGTACGGGATACTGAGTTGGATGGTCAGCCATGATCATATTGAATGGCGGTGCAGGCTGGAAGGGCCGAATGGCCTACTCCTGCACCTAATTTCTATGTTTCTATGTTGTCCTGGAGGCTGGTGGGGAGGGGCGGTGGGGAACCCCGGGATCCCGAGGGGAAATGAGGGGGGTTGCTGGGGTCGTGGACGGTTCAGCGTGGGGGCTGAGGAGGGGGTGTGAGTGGGGGTGGGGGTTTAGGGTGGGGGTCAGGTGTGTGTGAGTGTGGGGGGGGTTGTGAGTGTGGGGGGGGGGGGTTAGGGTGGGTCAGTGTGTTGGGGGTGTGGGGTTAGGGTAGGGTGTGAGTGGGGGGGTTTGGGGGGGGTGTGAGTGGGGTCAGTGTGAGTGGGGGTGGGGTTAGGGTAGGGTGTGTAAGTGGGGGGGGGTTTGGGGGGTGTGTGAGTGGGGTCAGGGTGAGTGGGGGGGGGGGGGGTTTAGGGGAGGGGGTCAGTGGGGGGTCCCAGGGGGGGGGGTCTCGTCTCCCGGGCGACGGAAGCCCCGCCCCCATCACGTGACTCTCACCTGGTGGCGCGTGCGCGTGCGCGCGTAGGGCGCGGGGGTCGCGACCTTGCCCCGGGGGCGCGCACGGCCCTGTCATCGCGCCCGCGGTCTCGGCGCCGTCGTCAGTCCCCCGCGCCCGCGCCCCCCCCTCCCCCCCGGGGCGGGCGGCAGCAAGCGGCGCCCGCTCCCCGCGCCGGCCATGGCGCTGCGTCTGACGTCACCGCGCCTCGCTCCCTCCCCTGCGCCGGCCATGGCGCTGCGTCTGACGTCACCGCTCCCCCGCGCCGGCCATGGCGCTGCGTCTGACGTCACCGCTCCCCCGCGCCGGCCCCCGCGCCGGCCATGGCGCTGCGTCTGACGTCACCGCTCCCCCGCGCCGGCCATGGCGCTGCGTCTGACGTCACCGCTCCCCCGCGCCGGCCATGGCGCTGCGTCTGACGTCACCGCGCCCCGCTCCCTCCCCCGCGCCGGCCCCGCCCATGTCGACGACCTCTGCGCGGTGACGTCATCGCTCACCGGCTACGCGATTGCGTCATCGGTCTGCCCCTTTAATGAGGCGACACCTCCCCCCCTCCCCCACTCATTGTTGTCCACATCTGTCTTGCAGCTGGAATCTCCAATTGGATCCAATGTCCTCGTTAGTTTGGTCATCTATGTCCAGCTGAACATTTAACATTCTGTATAAACAGTTTAACGGTGAGTTACAGGTATGTCTGTCTGTCTGTCTGTCTGTCTGTGTGTCTGTCTGTCTGTCTGTCTGTCTGTCTGTATGTCTGTCTGTATGTCTGTCTGTCTCTGTCTGTCTGTCTATCTGTGTCTGTCTGTCTGTGTCTGTCTGTCTGTGTCTGTCAAGTCAAGTCAAGTTTATTTGTCACATACACATACGAGATGTGCAGTGAAATGAAAGTGGCAATGCTCGCGGACTTTTGTGCGAAAGACAAACAACAAAACAACAAAACAAATTATAAACACAATCATAACACACATATTCTTTTACATAATAAATAATAGAAGGAAAAACGTTCTGTACAGTTAGTCCCTGGTGAGATAGGCGTTTACAGTCCGAATTGCCTCTGGGAAGAAACTCCTTCTCAACCTCTCCGTTCTCACTGCATGGCAACGGAGGCGTTTGCCTGACCGTAGCAGCTGGAACAGTCCGTTGCAGGGGTGGAAGAGGTCTCTCATGATTTTGTTTGCTCTGGAGTTGCACCTCCTGTTGTATAGTTCCTGCAGGGGGGTGAGTGAAGTTCCCATAGTGCGTTCGGCCAAACGCACTACTCTCTGCAGAGCCTTCTTGTCCTTGGCAGAGCAATTCCCGAACCAGATGGTAATGTTCCCGGACAAGATGCTTTCCACCGCCGCTGCGTAGAAGCACTGGAGGATCCTCGGAGACAGTCTGTGTCTGTCTGTCTGTGTCTGTCTGTCTGTCTGCCTGTCTGTCTGTGTCTGTCTGTCTGTGTCTGTCTGTCTGTCTGTGTTGGAGAGAAGGTTCCATCCCACACTGAATCATTCACAGTCTGCTCACTCACTCACTCACTTCTCTCTCATAACTGTTAGTAACAAATCCAGCTGCCTGTCTTTGGACACGTTTGTGAGATTCTAAATCACAAATGCTCTTGAGACAAATTCAGGCAAAGAAGTGTTTTTATTAATTTAATATTCTGCAGAATAGGTGCCTCTCCTCTGATGTCCCCTAGAGGCAACGAGGATCAGGATGTCTTCTATCTTCATACATTTAATTTCATTATTATCACATTCTCATCCCTCCCCATTGAGCTTCTTCCAATCATAACATAAAGCCCTGTTTCCCACGAGAACGTCAGGGAACGCCCACCCAACGTCAAAGACACCTCCCCTATCATGCATCGCATGTGCATTTAAATTAGGCATCTTGTCACAGTGGGTGTGTGTACATATTCATGTAATCTCATCAAGCATGAGTTGAGCGTGACTTCGTGTCCCTCTCCCCTTTGTTCTAATTTCTCTTCTATCTCCTGCTGAAGTCTTTCTATTGCTACTTTTTATCTAGAATTTCTCTCTGTTCTTTATACTTTCTATTCTACTAGCAGTCTGGCTTCTGCTGACACCTTATTTCTTTCTAAGTTATTTTTCTATCCCTAGTCTAAATCAACCATGTCTGTTAACTCTTTCCTCACACGTTCCATGGAAGAAATGTTTTAATTTGTGTATGGGTCCCATGCTGCAACTGTGTTGTCCAAATGTGGTTTAATGAGGGTGAAGTATAACTTCTCCTTGACAGAAGTTGAACAATGATGAAAGTTGCGCCTCAGAAAGTTTATGGCACCTGTTGCTTTCACCGTTGCACGATCATTTGTTTCTATTTGTATTTTTAGTTGTATATAAAAAATAATAAAATGGTGTTGGAACCGACGTGAACCTACAGCTACGACACGGGGTGCAGGGAACACAACTTGTCACCCCCCCCCCGGACAATATCCAACCCCCACTGAACAATATCTCCCCCCACCCTTCTCTGCTCTCTCTTCCCCCTCTCCTCCACTCCATCCCCCACCTCCTCTCCCCCTCTCACCCCCCCCCTCTCACCCCCCTCCACACTCTCTCTTACCCCCCCCCCTCTCCCCTCTAGCTCTCCCCCCCTTCACCCCCCCCATCGTTGTCCGTGGCTCCCCGTTTGCTGAGCTGTGGAATTCCCTCCCACGGTGGCGACTAAAAACAAGTTTGTTGCCAGTGGCGTTTATCTATTCAGCAGCTTCTCTGCTTGAGAACATTGAGAGACGATGGGAACAAATGCTGGAAGATTGAAGGTACACAAAAATGCTGGAGAAACTCAGCAGGTGCAGCAGCATCTATGGAGCGAAGGAAATAGGTGTTTGGGAACAAACACTTTATTGAAGCCTCAGGCAGTCTTTGCAGAAGTAATTTAGACAGAGCTGCATCAGGAACTGGAACTGGGCAAAGCAACAGCTCTGGGCAATTCACCAAACAGCTGACAATAGACAATAGGTGCATAAAAATGCTGGAGAAACTCAGCGGGTGCAGCAGCATCTATGGAGCGAAGGAAATAGGCGACGTTTCGGGCCGAAACCCTTCTTCAGACAATATCTTTCCAGGCTACACAGGCAACGCGATGACCTCACCCCTCTGCCCCTTTAATGAGGTGACAAATCCCTCACCCCCTCCCCCTCACTATCCCCCCTCACTACCCCCCCTCCCCCCACTACCCCCCTGAACAACATCTCCCCCGCTCTCCCTTCCCCCTCCCTCCCCTCCGCATCATGTGTACCCTCTCCAGGCATCAGATATTCTATGTGTAAAACCCCTGGATCCCTGGATCAGCCCCCTGCTCCGTACCCCAGACCCAGGTATATTTGTGTGACCCCCCCCCCCCCACAGGGTCCCGTGCCCGCTACACCACGACACCAGACTGATTCCTGGGATGTCAGGACTGTCTTATGAAGAAAGACTGGATAGACTTGGTTTATACTCTCTAGAATTTAGGAGATTGAGGGGGGATCTTATAGAAACTTACAAAATTCTTAAGGGGTTGGATAGGCTAGATGCAGGAAGATTGTTCCCGATGTTGGGGAAGTCCAGGACAAGGGGTCACAGCTTAAGGATAAGGGGGAAATCCTTTAAAACCGAGATGAGAAGAACTCTTTTCACACAGAGAGTGGTGAATCTCTGGAACTCTCTGCCACAGAGGGTAGTCGAGGCCAGTTCATTGGCTATATTTAAGAGGGAGTTAGATGTGGCCCTTGTGGCTAAGGGGATCAGGGGGTATGGAGAGAAGGCAGGTACGGGATACTGAGTTGGATGATCAGCCATGATCATATTGAATGGCGAATGGTGCAGGCTCGAAGGGCCGAATGGCCTCTACTCCTGCACCTAATTTCTATGTTTCTCTATGACACACTCTCTGCCCTGAACCCCAGCCTGTACCCCGTCATCTGTTCCTCAAGTATTGGCTACATTTTAACCCCATGCTCCTGATATTTGGGCAGCCGGTACAGGGGGGGGGGGGGGGGGGGGGAATCTCCCTGTCCGTCTGCTCCTGGGCCTGGTCAAGATGGCCATTCGCACCTTGTCCGGGCCCACGTCCTGCAGCGGGGACACGCACCCTGTGGCCACGGGGACTCTAGAGGCCGAACATGAACGCTGGTCTCCACGGGAGGTCAAGTGTATTGTTGATAACGTTGGTGTTATATTAACCTGATGACCGTTAGTTTATAAAACTGTCCAACAGCAGCAGTCTTTATCCGTGTTAACTCTGTGGTTGTTTATATTTTCTGACTTGGTTGTATTTGTATTTTTATTTGTATATAAAAAATATTAAAACGGTGTTGGAACTGACGTGAACCTACGACACGGGGTGCAGGGAACACAACTTGTCACCCCCCCCCCCCCCCCCCCCGGACAATATCCAACCCCCAACCTTCTCTGCTCTCTCTTCCCCCTCCCCTCCACACCCCCATCTCCAAGTTTGTTGCCAGTGGTGTTTGTCTATTCAGCAGCTTCTCTGCTCGAGAACATTGAGAGACGGTGGGAACAAACACTTTATTGAAGCCTCGGACAGTCTTTGCAGAAGTAATTTAGACAAAGCTGCATCAGGGACTGGAACTGGGCAAAGCAACAGCTCTGGGCAATTCACCAAACAGCTGACAATAGACAATATCTTTTCCAGATGAGGCAGAGGTTCACTTGCACCTCCTCCAACCTCATCTACTGCATCTTCTGTTCCAGGTGTCAACTTCTCTACATCGGGGAGACCAAGCGCAGGTCTCCGCTCAGTCTGCCTTAACCAACCTGATCTCCCGGTGGCCCCAGCACTGCAACTCCCCCTCCCATTCCCAATCTGACCTTTCTGTCCTGGGCCTCCTCCATTGTCAGAGTGAGGCCCAGCCCAAATTGGAGGAACAGCACCTCATATTTCACGTGGGTAGTTTACACCCCAGCGGTATGAACATTGACTTCTCTAACTTCAGATAGCCCCTGCTTTCCCTCTCTCTCCATCCCCTCCCCCTTCCCAGTTTTCCTATTAGTTTCACTGTCTCTGCCTACATTCTATCTCTGTCCCGCCCTCCTCTCCCCCCCCGACATCAGTCTGAAGAAGTGTCTCGAGCCGAAACGCCACCCATTCCTTCTCTCCAGAGATGCTGCCTGTCCCGCTGAGTTACTCCAGCATTGTGTCAACCTTCAAAGTCATCTTGTTGAGTCTCATTGTCTGTAACTCAATTTCACCTCGTCCACAGCTAACAATGGCCTGTTTCCTATAACATCGTCATTTTTCTTTGCGTATCCTTGGCATCTGCTTTGTTCTCCCATTTTCACACCTCACCCTTCCATTCCTCCTCCAATGTCAGAGTGAGGCCCAGCGCAAACTGGAGGAACAGCACCTCATATTTCACTTGGGTAGTTTACACCCCAGCGGTATGAACATTGACTTCTCTAACTTCAGATAGTCCTTGCTTTCTCTCTCCATCCCCCCCCCTTCCCAGTTCTCCCACCAGTTTTACTGTCTCCGAGTACATTCTTTCTTTCCCCCCAACATCAGCCTGAAGAAAAGTCTTGACCTGAAACATCGCCTGTTCCTTCATTCCATGGAACTGTGATAAGAATTGGAATCTCACCAGAAACTGAAAGCTGGGACAAGAACAATTTCTTTGCCAGTTGAAAAGGCAGCAGAAAGTATCTGCTCCAGGACTCTTCATAGAAATTAGAAACATAAAAATTAGGTGCAGGAGTAGGCCATTCGGCCCTTCGAGCCCTTCAGGACCAGTTTGAGATTTCCATAGTAGAACTGGCAAGTGGGGATTGCAGCAGAGTCCTGGATGCACTGATCTCTTTGCTGTCAGAAAGGTTCATTCATGCCTGGTGATGTTTGTGATTCTCTGAGGATTAAAACCTCTCTTCTATTTTGTCTCGTGATGTGGAAAAAATATATAAATGATCTAACTGCCCTGGAGAGTTTAAGAAAGAACTGCAGATGCTGGAAAAATCGAAGGGTGGACACAAATGCTGGAGAAACTCAGCTGATGAAGCAGCGTCTATGGAGCGAAGGAATAGGTGATGTTTCAGGTCGAGACCCTTCCCCAGAAGAAAGGAAGAGGCGGAGACAGAATTAGTCTTAACTGCCCTGGAGTTGTGTTTTACTGTGTCTTTACATTAGATAGTAAATTATGTAATATTGTAGGCTCGTTGCTTGCCAGATTTTACATCTGTAAATTTTAAATAAAATCAGTACTGATTTTGTGCGTTCGAGAAAAAAACCGCCGACTCTGTCATGGGATCGGAGACAACGCTGTTGGAATCGACGTGAAGCTGAGAATCAAGTCGTCAAATCACCTTTATTTCTATAGCACATTTAAAAAACAACTCTCATTGACCAAAGTGCTTTACATTGGTGGAGGTATTAACGTTATACAACATTGGTTCATAGATTAAGTACATACATCACTACAGACATATAGCCCTCCCTCAGAGAATGTCAAGAAAGGCTTGGGAGTAAAGATGAGTTTTAAGTCTTGACTTAAAGGAGTCGATGGAGGGGGCAGTTCTGATGGGAAGAGGGATGCTGCTGTTCCACAGTCTAGGGGCTGCAACCGCAAAGGCGCGGTCGCCCCTGAGCTTATGCCTAGACCACGGGATATTCAGCAGCCCCAAGTCGGCCGATCTCAGGGGCCTGGTGGTGGAGAGGTGGGTGAGCAGACTTTTGATGTAGGAGGGGGCAAGCCCGTTGAGGGCTTTGTAGACATAGAGGAGGGTCTTGAAATTTATACGGAACCGCACAGGGAGCTAGTGGAGAGAGGCCAGGATCAAGGTGATGTGGTCCCTTTATCGGGTGCCCGTCAGCAGTCTCGCTGCGGCGTTTTGGACCAGTTGCAGGCGGGACAGGGAAGGTTGGCTGATGCCAGTGTAAAGGGAGTTGCAGTAATCTAGGCGGGAGGAGATGAATGTGTGGATGATCTTTTTGAGGTCATTAAACTGGAGGAATTGTTTTATTTTAGCTATCGTCCGAAGCTGGAAGAAGCAGCTTTTACCACGGCATTGACTTGTTTGTCAAATTTCAGTGCTGAGTCAAATATCAAGCCAAGGTTTTTGACGTGAGGTTTGAATAGTGGGGTGAGGCTTCCAACGCTGCCTGCTATCATTTTGATTGTCCGAGGGGCCGAGAAGGATGACCTCAGGCTTGCTCTCGTTTAGTTGGAGGAAGTTCTGGGCCATCCAACACTTTATATCCTCGAGGCAGCAGGTAAGGTTAAGCAGATTAGATCAGTTGTTGGGCTTCAGGGGGAGATAGAGTTGTGTAAATGCCGTGCCTTTGAATGACTTGGCCTAAGAGGAGCATATACAGGGAGAAGAGAATGGGGCCAAGGATGGAACCTTGTGGAACCCCACAGCAGAGATTAGCTGGGGAGGAGAATGAGTTGCCTATGTTAGTAGAGAAACTCCACCTTTGAGGCAGGAGATGAACCAGCTCAGGGCAGTGCCATCAATACCAACCCCGTACCGGAGACGGTCTATTAGGATGGTGTGGTCGACATTATCAAATGCTGCGCTGAGGTCAAGTAGGAGCAGGATTGCACAGTCGCCGGGGTCAACGGTGAGCAGTAGGTCATTGTGTACCTTCAGCAAGGCAGACTCTGTGCTCTGGTGGGCCCTGAAACCTGATTGGAAAGTTTCCAGGATAGTGTTTTGGTGAAGGTAAGGTATAAGTTGACTTAAAATTACCTTTTCAAGGGCTTTTGAGAGGAAAGGCAGTTTAGAAATGGGTCTGTAGTTGCTTGGCAAGGTGGGGCCGAGGTTAGGTTTTTTCAGGAGTGGCTGGACCACCGCATGCTTGAAGCAGGTAGGTACAGTGCCAGTGGCCAGAGAACTGTTGAAGATGGTGAGGATGTTGGGACCGGCTGTTGTAATTACGTCCTTCAGAAGGGCAGAGGGGACAGTGTTGAGGGGGCAGGTAATGGGGACCGTGGGGGGGGACCAGTGTTACATGGGGGGGACCATGGGGGGGGACCAGCTTTACATGGGGGGGCCAGATTTACATGGGGGGGACCAGCTTTACATGGGGGGGACCAGCGTTACATGGGGGGGACCAGCGTTACATGGGGGGGGACCATGGGGAGGACCATGGGGGACCAGCTTTACATGGGGGGGACCAGCGTTACATGAGGGGGACCATTGGGGGAGACCATGGGGGGGACCAGCTTTACATGGGGGGGGACCAGCTTTACATGGGGGGGACCAGCGTTACATGGGGGGGGACCAGCTTTACATGGGGGGGGACCAGCTTTACATGGGGGGGGACCAGCTTTACATGGGGGGGACCAGCGTTACTTGGGGGGGACCAGCTTTACATGGGGGGGGACCAGCTTTACATGGGGGGGACCAGCGTTACTTGGGGGGGACCAGCTTTACATGGGGGGGACCAGTGTTTACATGGGGGGGACCAGCTTTAACATGGGGGGGACCAGCGTTACATGGGGGGGGACCAGCTTTACATGGGGGGGACCAGCGTTACTTGGGGGGGGACCAGCTTTACATGGGGGGGACCAGCTTTACATGGGGGGGACCAGCTTTACATGGGGGGGGATCAGCGTTACATGGGGGGGACCAGCGTTACATGGGGGGGACCAGCTTTACATGGGGGGGACCAGTGTTACATGGGGGGGACCATGGGGGGACCAGATTTACATGGGGGGGGACCATGGGGGGGACCAGCTTTACATGGGGGGACCAGTGTTACATGGGGGGGACCAGCTTTACATGGGGGGGGGACCAGCGTTGGGGGGGGACCATGGGGGGGACCAGCTTTACAAGGGAGGGTAGAGTAATCAGATTGTGAAGAACAGACCAATGAGACACCTAGGTCACGGATGGGAGGGGGAATATTTCATCTGATGCTGGTGAAAAATGTAGTAAATTCCTGGCACTTAGCAGGGGACCCAGTTAAGCTGGTGCTGGGGGCAGGACATATGATAGAGGTGATGGTACTAAATAGATCGAACATCAGATCGAATATTTCCCCTCCCGCCCGTGACCTGGCGTGGAGCCATTGCTTGGAGTTATGAGCATTTTTGGAAATAAGGGCGGAAAAGTATTTTGTTCTTGCAGATTTTGCTGCTTCCTGGTATTTGTGATGATTGTTTCTCAGAAGTTCAAAGGAAATTGGAAGCTTCTCAGATTTGTACTTCCGTTCTGATTTCCTGCATTCTCTTGTTAGGGATCTGGTAATATCATAAATAATTAAAGAGGGGAATGATAATATCAGGGCAGCCATCTTACTCTGTTTGTTATCATGAATGATAAAACAGGGGAATGATAATATCAGGCATTTTGGATGCTTGACAAAATGGAGGATTTCTGCTTTGTAAAACCTGCTTGTCATAGTTTGCAAAAGCTGTAAAGACCATGAGGATCATGGCTCCAGAGTGCCTGTGGCCTGGGACGAGGTTGAATGGAGGTTGATGTCCAGATGGCCTTTAATTGTTAATATGTATGAGGGTTTTGCGAAGGAGCTTGTGGTCCTGTTGTAAATGCACGTTTGGGATTGGTTGGGGAAATGATGGGTTACAATAATGTTGCAGAGTCTTCCCGCTGCTGATGATGATTGGTCCAGGAGAGGGGCCTCACCCACGATGTTCACTTCACCTGGACGAATGTTTCTTTACCGAACAGACGTGTTTCCCCCAAAGTGCTTTGTGTTGTGATGATATATGATAGGGAACTGTCATTCAATGTATTCTACAAGCCGTATCGATAATTGGCTTGTAGGGGTTGCCCCCCATGTATTTTCCCGCCAACGGTCTGCAAGGGTATAAAACAGTGGGGAGCACATTGGGGTGTGCCGATCTTCTGGGGTGTGTGTTATATTTGCATGTGGCTGTTGGGCTCAAGTAGAGACAAGGATCGGACCCGTGGTATTGGACTAGGTATTTGTGGAATAAAGGACAGTTGGATTTCCAGCGCTCGTATTCGGTGTTTGACTGAACCAGACTACGGGGGGTGAGTTTAGGACAGGAATTACATTGGGGGCTTGTTTGTGATCTGAACGCATTGCCAAACATAGATTTGTGGTCAGGGAATTGATTCATGTCGGATCGCGGGAGGAGAAATCTGCGCCCCAGTGTGACTTTCTCATCAGTTTTTCCCGCTGCACTAATCTATCGACTAATCGGTCATTCGCGTGCTTGTGTTTGGATTCCCGATGAGATCGATAGAAGATTAGATGTCTGGTGAGCACTGAGGGCAAGGGTTTGAGGCCCTGGAGGGTTTGTGCCTACATCTAGGGGTCTGGAGGGTGAGGGTTGGGAAAGTTCTTCTCTAGTGGGTTAAAGGCCCCACACCATTGGCAAGGTGACAGCTGTTGCAATCGGGAATCCAGTGAATCTGTCATGAGGTTTGAGGCTTGGTAGACACTGGGGTTAGAGGCCCCACTCAGAGTTGGGATATAGATGTGTGGGATATCCTCAAAGACAGGACTGAGAAGGTCAGTACTAAGAGGGGAAGTTCTGCATCGGTGCTGAGAGTGCGATGGGAAAGACGATACTTTAAAGATCAGCATCGAGAACCAACACGAAGCGGGTAGGTGTTGAGGACCAGTATTTAACAGGTAGAAGGGTTTGGGGCCTAGGGGGTTCGAGGCCACGTCTATGTGTTGTTTAAGTCCCAAACAATGCTGGGAACTTAGTGTTGGAGTCAAATTGGCTGCGATTACTTTAAATCAACACTGAGCTGTGGGAGACAATTCAGGGCGTTTGGTAAAATATTGAAGGCTGAGAGGTGGTGAATCTCTGGAACTCCCTGCCACAGAGGGTAGTTGAGGCCAGTTCATTTGGCTATATTTAAGAGGGAGTTAGATGTGGCCCTTGTGGCTAAGGGGATCAGAGGGTATGGAGAGAAGGCAGGTACGGGATACTGAGTTGGATGATCAGCCATGATCATATTGAATGGCGGTGCAGGCTCGAAGGGCCGAATGGCCTACTCCTGCACCTAATTTCTATGTTTCTATGTTTCTATGAGAGGTTGAAGCATTTCTCAGGAACTTTGAATAAGAAATGAGGAGGTAAATTGTGGGCTGAAGGAGGTGTTGGAACGCTGGAGGGCGTGAGATATATTAGAAAGATTATTTGGCAATATAGTCAAATTAAAACCGCAAAAGAACATTGGGCTGTGGAGACAATATTAAAATAATTAATAAGGATTATGAGGCTGTAATTATGGTAATTTAGCAGCTTTGAAACTTGGAATAGAATTAGATAATGATGGGAATAAGCCGCTGGATTCCTTGTTCAAGTTTGTTCAAGATAGTTTATTGTCATGTGTCCCTGATAGGACAATGAAATTCTTGCTTTGATTCAGCACAATAGAACATAGTAGGCATTGACTACAAAACAGATCAGTGTGTCCATATACCATGATATAAATATATACACACATGAATAAATAAAATGATAAAGTGCAAATAACAGATAATGGGTTATTAACAATCAGAGTTTTGTCCGAGCCAGGTTTAATAGCCTGATGGCTGTAGGGAAGTAGCTATTCCTGAACCTGGTTGTTGCAGTCTTCAGGCTCCTGTACCTTCTACCTGAAGGTATCGGGGAGATGAGTGTGTGGCCAGGATGGTGTGGGTCTTTGATGATACTGCCAGTCTTTTTGAGGCAGCGACTGCGATAAATCCCCTCGATGGAAGGAAGGTCAGACTTGAGTTTCTCCAGCATTTTTGTCCACCTTGTAGAATTACAGTTGAGTATAGAAGCTGGGATGTAATGTTAAAATTGTACAAGGCATTGGTGAGACCAAATCTGGAGTATGGTGTACAATTTTGGTCGCCCAATTATAGGAAGGATGTCAACAAAATAGAGAGAGTACAGAGGAGGTTTACTAGAATGTTGCCTGGGTTTCAACAACTAAGTTACAGAGATAGGTTGAATAAGTTAGGTGCCCTACAGCATCACCCACACCCCCTGCTGACCCTGTAGTATCACCTGCTCCCCAGACAGCAGCACCAGCACAGAGTTCCCTGGACCGAACAGCTCCGGCACTAACAGATATCCCAGTGTCGTTCAGTACAAGGAGCAAGACTAAGAAAATAACTCCCGTATTTGGAGAGAAAGTGCCCTCAATGGGCTTCCCCCCCCTCATTGTTATGGGCTTCCCCCCCCCTCAATGTTATTTGGTTTGTCCCCCTCAATGAAGACCTTCCAGTTTATGCCCCCCCCCTCCCTCGTGCCTCACACACCCCCCTTGCCCCCCCTCAATGGGCTTGCCCCCTCAATGGGCTCCCCCCCCCTCAATGGGCTCCTCCCCCCTCAATGGGCTTGCCCCCCTCAATGGGCTTGCCCCCCTCAATGACCTTCCCCCCCTCAATGGGCTTGCCCCCCTCAATGACCTTCCCCCCTCAATGGGCTTGCCCCCCTCAATGACCCCCCCCCCTCAATGACCTGCCCCCCCTCAATGACCTCCCCCCCCCCTCAATGGGCTTGCCCCCTCAATGACCTCCCCCCCCCTCAATGGGCTTCCCCCCTCAATGACCTTCCCCCCTCAATGACCTTCCCCCCCTCAATGACCTTCCCCCTCAATGGGCTCCCCCCCTCAATGACCTTCCCCCCTCAATGGGCTTGCCCCATTATGTCTACAAGCCTCAACGGGCTTTCCCCCTCCTACATCAAAAGTCTCCTCACTCACCACACCACCTCCAGGTCACTCAGAACGGCCATCTTGGGGTTGCTGACCATCCCACGGTCTAGGCATAAGCTCAGGGGCGACCGCACCTTTGCAGTTGCAGCCCCTAGACTGTGGAACAGCAGCATCCCTCTTCCCATCAGAACTGCCCCCTCCATCAACTCCTTTAAGTCGAGACTTAAAACTCATCTTTACTCCCAAGCCTTTCTTGAGGTCCTCTGAGCGAGGGCTACATGTGTGTAGTGATGTATGTATGTAATCTAAGAACCAATGTTGTTTGTTATACTATTATTTTACCAATGTAAAGCACTTTGGCCAACGAGAGTTGTTTTTTAAATGTACAATTTGGTGTACAATTTTGGTCGCCCAATTATAGGAAGGATGTCAACAAAATAGAGAGAGTACAGAGGAGATTTACTAGAATGTTGCCTGGGTTTCAACAACTAAGTTACAGAGATAGGTTGAATAAGTTAGGTCTTTATTCTCTGAAGCGCAGAAGGTTAAGGGGGGACTTGATAGAGGTCTTTAAAATGATGAGAGGGATAGACAGAGTTGATGTGGACAAGCTTTTCCCTTTGATAATAGGGAATATTCAAACAAGAGGACATGACTTCAGAATTAAGGGACAGAAGTTTAGCGGTAATATGAGGGGGAACTCAGAGAGTGGTGGTGGTGTGGAATGTGTTTCCAGTGGAAGTGGTGGAGGCAGGTTCATTGGTATCATTTAAAATTTTACTTCGGAGTCACGTGAGTGATTCCGTGAAGAACCCAGCAGGTACTGCGCATGCGGCATTACGCACAGCTGTGCAGAACGCGGCCAGCGGGAGTCGGCAGCTCCCGCATCCAGGGAACGAGAGGTAAGTACTTACCTTAATCGGGCCTTGTGGTTTTTGCTCCAGGGGGAGCAAAGTAGAGAGGCATGGTGAGCGGCCCCCGTTTCGACTCCAGCGTGGAGCCGACAGTGGACGGGGAAAAAGCGCTACCCGGACCGCACACGCTGCGGACCGCTGACAGGGAGCTGCGCTGATGCCGGTCCGCTGAACAGCTGTTTGGTAACAGCAGTGGACCGGTGGGAAATTTAAAAACCCGACCGGCAGCCCTGCAGACTCCTGACTAGGAGAATCGCCGCCCGGGAACCGCTACAATGCCGCCTGGAAAACGGCAGGCAGCCTCTACATGCAGGTAAGAGAAAAATCTTCCCAATTTACAGGTTCTACAGGAGCCAACTTCCTCCAAAACTGGAACAGGTTGGAGAAGGCAAAAATAAGTATGTCTGTCTCCCCAAGCCAGAGGAGGTCATGGAGTTCACCTCCAGGAGAAAAGGGGCACTGGCTGAATGCCAAGGGAGCTGACTCCTACCCCAGTGCTATTGCACTAGCCATCTCCCTTGTCGAGGGATTGATGCAACAGCGGAGTTTGAGCTATGCCTCCTCCAATTTAGCACACCCTTTTGCTCCCTCTTTTGAGGCTAGCTAAGGAGGCCAGGGCTGGGCTGGCTTAAACGCTGGGCAGGCGGACGAGAACAGCAGTATGCCAGGGGAGCAGGATCAGGAAGAGCTACTGGGTGTCGTGGGCCACTACATGGCTCCTCCATGCGACCATCTTCCCAACAAAAGTCCTGCAGGAGCAGGCCTTTCTAGAGGCAAATCCGCAGGCAGCTGGGTCAGCAGACTCGCAGACAAGCAGCGAATTCTACAGAAGGGTCAAGATGTTACCGCCTTTGCTCGCCTTTTCCACGGATTATACTCTCCCAGGATGAGACTATCCCATTGCACTACCAGGGTGCTGACGCCTAAGATGTTCCCAAATTTGGGATACTCGACTGAACAATGGTGCATATAGACCTGCCCGCAACCCCAAATATATGGGGCTATGCAAACCGCTGCTGCGGGAAGAGAGGCAGATAAACCTGTGCGCCTCATGAAGGCAGGCCATGGAACGAGCAGGACATCGCATCCAACACCCAGCTGGCAGCACCCCTCGGCATCCACCAGTGATATCAAACAAGGACTGGTGAAAGCCTGGCGACCGCTTCACATTACCCCCAAAGTTCTTTTTAGACGGGGCCCAGAGCGGAGCCGTGGGAAGATGCGCCGCCCCACCGACAGCACCAGCATACCAGCAAACTAGGCCTTCATGAAAAAACAACAAACATGGAGGTAGGTAGTCTGGTTCCTCCCGTTTACACTAAACAAGGGTGTTCTACTAACTGCGTGGGGGGGCATTTACACTTGTGGATAAAGCATGGGATGCTGTCACAAATAACTAAAATATACTCAACAGTCTTAGAGGATAAAAACGAATTCAAATTGGGCATATTACCGCCAGTTCAGCAATGCGCCCAAAGGGCATTTTCTCCCTCTAAGAAAAGAGAAGTGAGAAGGTCAAGCTGAACTAGAAAGGCTCATTACTAAACGGATGATGGGAGTAAACATGAGCCATTGGAATTTGTATCGAATATATTCACCAAAACTACAAAAGATGGTGAATGTAGCATCATCATTGATCTAATATCACTAAATAAATCTGTTGAGTATATACACTTTAAGATGGAGACGGGTTCTTGTCACTGCCAGACATCTGATCTCCCTAGGATACCTATGGGGAGCATTGATATGGAAGATGCTAACTATCTTATACCCATACACTAGGATCATTATAGATACCTAAAAAATTTTACCTGGATAATGGATATCCCGGTTAGGGCAACCATGGGAGCATATAGCATTCCCTATGGTCTAACCTCAGCCCTAAACTATTATAAATGGCCATGAAAATATTAAGAAAACAAGCATAATCATGGCATATATTGGATGATATCCTCATATTAGGGGAAACAAAGGAATTAGCTGTGGCAGCAGTTCTAGCTACGAAACAGCTCCCTAAAGCTGAGGTTTATCCCACGCCCAGATAAACCAGAATTGAAGCGTTAACTACCAAGGATTATCTGGGCTTCAATAATAATTCCGTCCATATGACTGTTACTTTGCCAAGGTACTTGGGTCACTATAATCATATCATGAATGTACCCACTGAAGCTATATCACAATTAAGGTGGTGGGCAGACATATATTTGGCATAGTTTTCAGCCCTATTATCATCACCAATCCCAACTTGGTTATTAAAAACCGATGCCAGTACTTTAGGCTGGGGAGCAACTAAACTCCATATCCAGCACAGGTAACAGATGGACCAATTCACAAACATCGTTACTACACACACCGGGCATCAACTACTTGGGATTGGTGATCGCCTATTGGGCTAAAAAGCATATGCATTTCAAATGCAGCACGTACATATGTGGTTACGGATTGATAATGCTATGGTGGTGGCTTATATCAACCATATGGGGAGCATAATAATCATTATTGTGCAACAAATTGGTCAAACAAATCTGGCAATGGTGTGTCAAAAGACATTTTAACTATCAGCTGCCTATGTCCTAGGAAGCTAGAACACAGTGGGAGACACCATGTCACGGGGTAAAATCTATGATTACATTGAATAGATGTCAAACCCAAAATATCTGCTAAAGTTATTAAGCAGTTTGAAAGCCAGATATCAATTTGGTTGCACAAGACGGAATCACCAGTAACCCATGTATGTGACTTAGGAACCAGATTAGAGGCAGCAGCGATAGATGCCTATACGCTGGAAGGGGGAATTTCTGCTTTGCCTTCCTCCCTTCTGCCTCATCAGACGGGCACTTCGCAATACAGATGGGATCTGTCTCCGAGATTTTGAACGTGCCCGACCGGCCTACACAGCCATGGTTCCCAGTTCATCACGACACGGTGGGCGAGTCACCTATGGATTTCCCTAGTGGACCATGGTTGCTGACTCAACCCAGTATCAGGCACAAGCCACCCATGCCAGGGAAACATCAAACTCCTGGGTGCAGGTTTTGAATAGACCTTACCAGGGACTGGGATTATCCAAAGGAACCATTACCACCATGTCGGCATCCCTGCGAACAGTCACTAAAAGCTAACATGGGTAAAATACTGCCACGACGCAGGGACAACGAACTATTCAACCACTGATGTATTGGAGTTCCTGGAACATCTACACCATGACTAAAAGGTGAGTTACAGTGCCGTAAATACAGCATGGAGCGCCTTATCTGCTTATCTAAAACAGCATGTCAGCAGAGCATGGGATCCCATCCACTGAAGGTAAACTTATGAAGGGCAACTATAATATAAGCCCCAAACACCCAGGTATATACCCATGTATGGGATATTGGTGTGACATTGACATGTCTCAGAGATGGCACCAGCCAGATCCCTCAGCTTGCTTAATCTATGTTTTTAAAAAACGCTCATGCTTATGGCTCTCGTACACGCTCACAGAGTCCGGTCACTCCATAAACCAGACTGGATAACATGGAGATTACCCCAGACGCATCACGTTCATATTTAGGTCTGGTAAAATCTAACTCGCAGGTATATGGGACTAGGCGAGATTATGAGTTCGGCACGAACTAGTAGGGTCGAGATCGCCTGTGTTTTCCGTGCTGTAGTCGTTATATGGCTATATGGACCAGGAACGCCCAATTCACTGGTGGGATTCCGGGCCTACCCACCAGAGTCCAGGTTGAGTGTGGTGACCCATCTACTACTATATATAGACACAACCCACAATCTTAGAGGGAGAGGAAAGCCTATGGGTCAACCACAGTAACCCAAGACGGGGTACGAGCCAAACCACTCCAAGGTGGCTCAAACAGGTACCGAAAGCTGCCGGAATAGATAATAATACATTTAATCCCATTCCACTAGGGCAGCATTGGTATCAGCGGCTGAACGAATGGACATCCCGGTTGACCACATTTTCAATACAACAGAATGGTCAAGGGAACGGCGTTCAGAACATTTTTTATTATAAACCGTTGATAAACCTGATTTAATTGCAGGAGAATATTACAAACTGCAATATTAATTTAAGCTCAGGGGAGCTCTTTTATGTTGTTATTGTTAAACAAATACCTTTCTGTTTCTTTTGAAAGCAGATCCACTGGTTGATTACGATAACACTTCCTCCCTCATAAACTTCGGCAGTGAGTGAAATAAAAACTGTTACACGGTTTGAAATCACAGACCTTTGAAGTCTTCACGGAATCACTCACGTGACTCCGAAGTAAAATAGTTAGATTAAACGAGTACTTACCAGTATGAAGTTTGATCTGTATTTTATGAGGAGTTACGGTGAGGGATTAAGTGCCCGCCGCTCCCACCCTCATTATATAGATCAAACTAATAAACTGATGTCTCGTGATCTTTACTATCTTACTTCAAATATTGTGTCTATTCTGTGATTTCACACCGCTGCTTCGAAGTATGCCGCATGCGCAGTACCTGCTGGGTTCTTCACGTAATCCCTCACCGTAACTCCTCATAAAATACAGATCAAACTTCATACTGGTAAGTACTCGTTTAATCTAACTAATAAATTGGATAGGCATATGGATGAGAAGGGAATGGAGGGTTATGGTATGAGTGCAGGCAGGTGGGACTAAGGGAAAATAATTGTTTGGCACGGACTTGTAGGGCTGAGATGGCCTGTTTCCGTGCTGTAATTGTTATATGGTTATATGGTTATATGTGCTATGGAAATAAAAGTGAATTGAGAATAAAACGACCTCCCAGAGAGACAAGACCTGCCTTCCCCCTAGTGATGAGGATGAGACATTTGAGGGTGAAGCAGACGCAGAGAGTGAGTCAGATATGGGCGGATTAGATGGAGCTTCTTCCCACAGGCCGTCTGGACTGTAAACACTGATCTCTCCAGGGCATAATTACTGTTGTGTACATTTTTTAATCGGTTCTGGTGATCTGGTTCTGTTCTGTTGTGTTGTTATTGCACAATCCGCTGGCGTTGACACTTTGATTTCACTGCACATCTTGTATGTGTGTTAGTGACAAATAAACTAGACTTGACCCATGCAATTATCTTGCTGCCAGTTCCCAGTTGGGGAGATATCGAACCCACCCTTTAATGCAGCTGATGCAGTTGGTGCCAACAACTCCACAAACTAGTTCCACATCGAAACCTAACGAGATGATTGATGGCTGTACTGTACTGTACTGAGTAAAACGCAGACTCGAGAGATTTGTGGGCTGGAAAACAACAGGTCATAACTCCTGTAGATCACACCATGTTCCCAGCCACTTTAGTACACCCAACTCATGAAGCACTGGCTAATGTAATCACTGACAATAAAACAATAGAAGATGCAGTTGTAACTGCCCTCCAAAAGCCAATAGACATCGCTAGGATTCTGGATGTTAGACCAATGAATGGAGAGGGAGCAGATGCGTTTCTAGAGAGGTTCCCGCAACTATATATGGACCAGTCGGGAGATTTACATTATCGGAATGGGGCAAATTCTCCCCAGAACTGCACAATATTGTTAAACTGTCTGCTAACTAATGTAGCCGAAGCAATCAACATAAACAACATGGGTACAGCAGGCAGTGAAGAAAGCCAATTGGCCTTTATAGCAAGAGGAATCGAATATAGGAGCAAAGAGGTCCTTCTGCAGTTGTACAGGGCCCTAGTGAGACCACACCTGGAGTATTGTGTGCAGTTTTGGTCTCCAGATTTGAGGAAGGACATTCTTGCTATTGAGGGAGCCCAGCGTAGGTTCACCAGGTTAATTCCCGGGATGGCGGGACTGTCATATGCTGAGAGAATGGAGCAGCTGGGCTTGTACACTCTGGAGTTTAGAAGGATGAGAGGAGGTCTCACTGAAACATATATGGTGGGTGACCAGACCAACACCAGTCCACAGAGTGGTCAGTGAGAGGGTCCTGACCACGGGTAGATAGAGGGGTCCTGACTGGTCTGGGGGGGAGGGGGAGGGGGGAATGAAGGGGAGGGGAGGTCAGTGTGGGTCAGTGTGGGGTGGGGGGGTCAGTGTGGGTCAGTGTGGGGTGGGGGGGGTCAGTGTGGGGTCAGTGTGGGTCAGTGTGGGGAGGGGGTCAGTGTGGGTCAGTGTGGGGAGGGGGGGCTTTTTTTAAGAGCCCTATCTAACTCTCTCTTGAAAGTATCCAGACAACCGGCCTCCCCCGCCCTCTGAGGCAGAGAATTCCACAGACTAAAATTTCTCTGGGTTGAACAGTGTTTTCTCGTCACCATTCTAAATGGCCGACCCCGTATTCTTAAACTGTGGCCCCTGGTTCTGGACTCCCCCAACATCGGGAACATGTTTCCTGTGTCTACGGGGGCGTTGCATTGAAGGCCCCTCCACCTACAGCCTGTCCATTTATTCCCTTTTTTTAAATTTTAGTTTGTTTGTTTGTCTAAACAGTTTTTGTCTTGGGGTTACTTTAGTTGTTCTATGTGGGGGGGGGGGGGGGGGGGGTGGAGGGGGGGTGGGGGGGGGGTGGAGGGGGGGCGGGGGGTAGAGGGGGGGGGGGGGGGGGGGAAACCGTTTCCCAGTTCGTTTTCCCTGGCGAGAGGCTGCGACTATTTCTCCGAGTCGCGTCCTCACCCCCCCCTCTGCCCCCCCCCCTCACCCTCACCCCCCCCCTCTGCCCCCACACCCCCCCCCCCCCCTCACCCTCTGCCCCCCCCCCCCCCCCCCCCCCTCCTTGCGGCCTCTACCAACTGGATCGGAGCGGCCTTTCCTACCGGAGACCGGGGACCGGACCGGTGCTTCGGCAGCGGCGACACGGCGCTGGATTCACCGCGGAGTGGGCGCTGAGAACCTGGATCGCCGTTTGTAGCTCTGGAGCGTTGGGCCTGCAGTGTCAACATCGCGGGGCTGTGGTTCACAGAGTTCCCATCGCGGGCGGCGCTGACCCCGACATCGTGGAGTCCGTGGGGCCCTTATTTGCAAACACTGGCTAGAACACTGAGGGAGACAACCTCCTGCCTGCTCCCTGACACATTGCAGCGACAAGCCCCTTATTATTACAGGTCTACAGTCATATCTCTTCCACCTTATCACAGGGTCATAGTTTAAGGATAAGGGGGAAATCCTTTAGGACCGAGATGAGGAAAACATTTTTCACACAGAGAGTGGTGAATCTGTGGAACTCTCTGCCACAGAAGGTAGTTGAGGCCACGCAGTTCTTTGGCTATATTTAAGAGGGAGTTAGATGTGGCTAAAGGGATCAGGGGGTATGGAGAGAAGGCAGGTACGGGATACTGAGTTGGATGATCAGCCATGATCATATTGAATGGCGAATGGTGCAGGCTCGAAGGGCCGAATGGCCTCTACTCCTGCACCTCTATTGTCTATGTTTCTATGTTTCTACCTTATCCTGTATACCCATACTACTCTTGTACACATCCATCTTCGACACAATGTCACTCTCTGTCCTGCCACCATTAACTCACATTGTTGGTTCAATCTTATCTAAATTCTACCCTTATCTCCCAGCTCTCACCTATTTCCCAACCCTTATCTCAAGGCCGCGTGTGTACAAACCAGTTTATAGGTTGAATACAAAGATACAAATGAATTACTAAGATAACACGGATACAAAAGTGGAATTAAGTCTGAAGAAGGGTCTCGACCCGAAACGTCGCCTATTTCCTTCGCTCCATAGACGCTGCTGCACCCGCTGAGTTTCTCCAGCAATTTTGTCCACCTTCGATTTTCCAGCATCTGCAGTTCCTTCTGGAACTGAGTAACTTGATTACTGAATAAATGATTTAATTAACTGACTAATAATAACATGAGTTAAACGATGAACAATCACGTGGGCATTAAGTACAGCACTAAGTCTGTGTCCTTCTATAGGCTCTGTACAACTGCAGAAGGTCCTCTTTGCTCCTATACTCAACTCCTCTTGTTATGAAAGCAGGAAAAGGCTGCCCCCCTCACCCCCCCCCCACACTGACCCCCCCCACACTGACCCACCCAACACTGACCCCCCCAACACTGACCCCCCCCTCAACCCCCCCCACACTGACCCCCCCCCCACACACGACCCCCCCCCCACAACCGACCCCCCCCACACTGACCCCCCCACACTGACCCCCCCTCAACCCCCCCCCACACTGACCCCCCCCCACACGGACCCCCCCCTCACCCCCCCCACACTGACCCACCCAAACACTGACCCCCCCACAACTGACCCCCCCACACTGACCCCCCCCCCTCAAACCCCCCCCACACTGACCCCCCCCCACACTGACCCACACCCACACTGACCCCCCCCTCACCCCCCCCCACACTGACCCCCCCCACCACTGACCCCCCCCACACTGACCCCCCCCACACTGACCCCCCCCCCACACTGACCCCCCCCTCAACCCCCCCACACTGACCCCCCCACACCTGACCCCCCACACTGACCCCCCCACACTGAACCCCCCACCCAAACACCCACCACAACCACTGGACCCACCCAACACTGACCCCCCCCACACTGACCCCCCCACACTGACCCCCCCTCAAAACCCCCCCCACACTGACCCCCCCCACACTGACCCCCCTCAACCCCCCCCCACACTGACCCCCCCCACACTGACCCCCCCCACACTGACCCCCCCCACACTGACCCACCCAACACTGACCCCCCCCACACTGACCCCCCCCACACTGACCCCCCCCCCACACTGACCCCCCCACACTGACCCCCCCCACACTGACCCCCCCACACTGACCCCCCCCCACACTGACCCCCCACACTGACCCCCCCCACACTGACCCCCCCCACACTGACCCACCCCACACTGACCCCCCCCACACTGACCCCCCCCCACACTGACCCCCCCACACTGACCCCCCCCACACTGACCCACCCCCACACTGACCCCCCCCACACTGACCCACCCCCCACACTGACCCCAGTACCTGGAGAGTGGATCGTGGGACAGAGGCGGCTGTAAACAGGGGTCGGGGGTCAATGGCCGGAGGGGCCGGAGACCGAGTTCACGGACAGAAACACTGACCCGCCGAGCAACAACACGGGGGGGGGGGTCAAGTGTCTGTCATGGAGGGGCAGTGATTCTGTCACAGGAACCCCCCTAATGCCCTAACCTTAAACCCTCGTCTTCCCCCCACACTGACCCCCCCCCCTCTCCTCTTCCCCCCTCTACCCCCCCCCACCACTCCTCTCTCCCCCTCCTCCTCCCCCCCCTCTCTCTCTCCCCCTCCTTCCCTCTCTCCCCCTCTCTCTCTCCGTCTCTCTCTCCCTCTCTCTCTCTCTCCCCCTCTCTCTCCCCTCTCTCTCTCCCCCTCCTCTCTCTCCCCCTCCTCTCTCCCTCCTCTCTCCCTTCTCTCTCCCTCCCCATTTCCTCCCTCTCTCTCCCTCTCTCTCTCTCTTCTCCCCCCTCCTCTCTCCTCCTCCTCCTCTCTCTCTCCCCCTCCTCTCTCTCTCTCTCCTTCTCCTCTCTCTCTCCCCCTCTCTCTCCCCCCCCCCTCCTCTCTCCTCTCTCCCCCTCCTCTCTCTCCCCCTCCTCTCTCCCCCCCCTCCTCCTCTCTCCCACCCCCTCCTCTCCCCCCCTCCTCTCTCTCCCCCTCCTCCTCTCCTCTCCCCCTCCCTCTCTCTCCCCCCTCCCTCTCTCCCCCCCCTCCTCTCTCTCTCCCCCTCCTTCTTTCTCCCTCTCTTCCTCTCTCTCCCTCCTCCTCCTCTCTCCCTCTCTCTCCCTCACTCCCTCCTCCTCTCTCTCTCCCTCTCTCTCTCTCCCCCTCTCTCTCCCCCTTCCTCCTCTCTCCCTCCCTCTCCTCCTCCTTTCTCTCCCTCCTCCTCTCTCCCTTTACTCCCTCTGGCCGACACTCTATCCTCCTCTCTCTCTCTCTACCCCTCTCTCTCCTCTCCCTCTCTCCCCCTCATCTCTCCCTCCCCCCCCCCCTCTCCCCCCTCCTCCTCTCCTCTCTCCCTCTCTCTCTCTCCCCTCTCCTCTCTGTCTGAGCTCAGCCTGTCAGGGATCCTCTGTCCTCTGGGCGTTGATCAGTAATTACTCTCACTCTTATCTTATCTAAATGAGGGTTTAATTGTTCGTTAAATAAATTCCAAATCTTTTCTCAGTTGTTGTGAAGATTAAAAAAAGGCGGCGAGGAAGTGGCCACTGGACCACTGGACACGAGATGGGACCAGCCAATCCCGTCCGTGGGTGACCAGACCAACACCAGTCCACAGAGTGGTCAGTGAGAGGGTCCTGACCACGGGTAGATAGAGGGGGCCTGACTGGTCTGGGGCTGGGGGAGGGGGGAGTGAAGGGGAGAGGGGGTGGAGGGGGAGGGGGGGTGATGGGGGTGGAGGGTGGGGGGGTGAGGAGGGGGGGAGGGGGAGGGGGAGCTACATCTTTGCATCTGAGGAGTGGGAGATGGACAACAGTGAGACCAGGGAGGAGAACATGAATCTGCAAGGGTCAGTGTCCATGATGGACGGTCAGTGTGGGGGGGGGGAGGGGAGAAGGGGGGTTGGGGGGGAGGGTGTGGGAGTTGGGGGGGAGGGGTGTGTGGTTTGGGGGGGGACGGGTGGGGAGTTGGGGGGGGGGGGGTGCATGGACAGTGCGGTGGCAGGAAGAGGCTGCTCCCGCCCCCAGTTCTTGGAGAGTGGATCGTAAACAGGGGCCGGGGTCAATGGCCGGCGGGGCCAGAGAGCGAGTTCACGGACAGAAACACTGACCGTCGAGCAACAACACGGGGAGTTGGAGAGGGAGGGGGTGGAGGGGAAGGGGACGGAGACCGAGAGGGAGGAGAGGGAGGGGGCAACAGTCAGCGTTGATGAGGACATATTTATTTGCAATCTCACATTTGAATGTAATACACCCATTTATTCTGTTGCATTGAGGCCGATATGATGTCTAGACGATCCCACCACCCTCTGTGTGGAAACGTTGCCCCTCAGATTCCCATTAAATCTTTCCCCTTCACCTTAAACCCGTGTCCTCTGGTCCTCGATTCCCCAACTCTGGGCAAGAGACTCTGTGCATCGACCCGATCTATTTCTCTCATGATTTTATACACCTCAATAAGATGTATCCCACTAGTCACTGCTGGTCCCTGCACCGGTCCTTGCGGTACCCCACTAGTCACTGCTGGTCCCCGCACCGGGCCTTGCGGTACCCCACTAGTCACTGCTGGTCCCCGCACCGGCTGGTCCTTGCACCGGGCCTTGCGGTACCCCACTAGTCACTGCTGGTCCCAGCACCGGGCCTTGCGGTACCCCACTAGTCACTACTGGTCCCCGCACCGGGCCTTGTGGTACCCCACTAGTCATTGCTGGTCCCCGCACCGGTCCTTGCGGTACCCCACTAGTCACTGCTGGTCCCAGCACCGGGCCTTGCGGTACCCCACTAGTCACTGCTGGTCCCCGCACCGGGCCTTGCGGTACCCCACTAGTCACTGCTGGTCCCAGCACCGGGCCTTGCGGTACCCCACTAGTCACTGCTGGTCCCAGCACCGGGCCTTGCGGTACCCCACTAGTCACTGCCTGCCATTCTGAAAGGGACCCGTTAATCCCTACTCTTTGTTTCCTGTCTGCCAACCACTTCTCTATCCATGTCAGCACTCTACCCCCAATACCATGTGCCCTAATATTGCCCACTAATCTCCTATGTGGGATCAAATGCTTCCTGAAAGTCCAGGTACACTACACCCACTGGCTCTCCCTTGTCCATTTTCCTAGTTACATCCTCAAACAATTCCAGAAGATTCCAGCATCTTCCCCACCACCGATGTCAGGCTAAACTGGTCTGTAATTCCCAGTGTGGGATAGCAGCAGCTGCCTCCAATCCACAGGGGCTACAGAACGAGGGGCCGAATGTCCTCCTCCCCCGCCTATTGGCTGCTGCCCACTGACCGACGGCCCGGCGGCCAATCAGCGGCCGCGCCGGGGGCGGGACAAACGTATGTGACGTCATGACGGGAATGCCCCGCCTCCGCGTCGGCCAATCAGCGGCAGCGCCGTCAGTGACGTAGCGTCAGTTGGGGGAATCACCGTTGGATACAATCTCGACCCAGAGACACAAACGGTGATGATGGCGCCGGGAGAGAGGTGAGAGTCTGGGGGTGGGATAGAGGGGGCAGGGGGCAGGTAGATGGGGGGTAGATAGAGGGGGCAGGGGTGTAGAGGGGGGCAGGGGGGTGGAGGGGGCAGGGGGGTAGAGGGGGGCAGGGGGGGGGTTGTAGGGGCAGGGGGAGAGAGGTGAGAGTCTGGGGGGTGGGATAGAGGGGGGGCAGGGGGGGGTAGAGGGGGTGGGATAGAGGGGGCAGGGGGGGAGAGGTGAGAGGTCTGGGGGGGTGGGATAGAGGGGGGTAGAGGGGGTAGGGGGGGATAGAGGGGGCAGGGGGAGAGAGGTGAGAGTCTGGGGGGTGGGATAGAGGGGGCAGGGGGTAGAGGGGGTAGATAGAGGGGGCAGGGGGTGTTGAGGGGGCAGGGGGAGAGAGGTGAGAGTCTGGGGGGTGGGATAGAGGGGGCAGGGGGGTAGAGGGGGTAGATAGAGGGGGCAGGGGGGAGATAGAGGGGGCAGGGGGAGATAGAGGGGGTGGAGGGGGGGATAGAGGGGGCAGGAGATAGAGGGGGCAGGGGGCAGTAGAGGGGGTGGGAGGGGGGGATAGAGGGTATAGAGGGGGCAGGGGGGGATAGAGGGGGGCAGGGGGAGAGAGGTGAGAGTCTGGGGGGGGGTGGAGGGGCAAGGGGGGGATAGAGGGGGCATGGGGAGAGAGGGTGAGAGTCGTGGGGGGGGGGGAATAGGAGGGGGTAGAGGGGGTGGGGTGATGCGCCGGGAGCAGAGGTGAGAGTGGGGTATAGGTGCATGGTGGGATAGAGGGGTATATAGTGCTGGGGCATTGGGGGTATCGATGGGTCAGGGGGGGTGATGGCGCCGTGAGCGAATTTGATATGTCTGGGGGTGTAGACGGTGGTGGAGGGGGGCAGGGGGGGGTAGATGGTGAGCAG
>NW_026576793.1:0-69048 GCF_028641065.1 Leucoraja erinaceus | reverse complement strand
AACCCCAACGCCAGTAGCTAAATCCCAACACCAGTAGCTAAACCCCAACGCCAGCCGCTAAACCCCAACGCCAGTAGCTAAACCCCAACGCCAGTAGCTAAACCCCAACGCCAGTAGCTAAACCCCAACGCCAGTAGCTAAACACCAATGCCAGTAGCTAAACCCCAACGCCAGTAGAGAAACCCCAATGCCAGTAGCTAAACCCCAACGCCAACCGCTAGCTAAACCCAAACGCCAGCAGCTAAAGCACAACGCCAGCCTCTAAACCCCAACGCCAGCCGCTAAACCCCAACGCCAGCAGCTAAACCCCAACGCCAGTAGCTAAACCCCAATGTCAGTACCTAAACCCCAACCCAGTAGCTAAACCCCAACGCCAGTAGCTAAACCCCAACGCCAGTAGCTAAATCCCAACACCAGTAGCTAAACCCCAACGCCAGTAGCTAAACCCCAACGCCAGTAGCTAAACCCCAACGCCAGTAGCTAAACCCCAACCCAGTAGCTAAACCCCAATGCCAGTAGCTAAACCCCAACGCCAGTAGCTAAACCCCAACGCCAGTAGCTAAACCCCAACGCCAACCGCTAAACCCAAACGCCAGTAGCTAAAGCACAACGCCAGTAGCTAAAGCCCAACGCCAGCCTCTAAACCCCAACGCCAGCCGCTAAACCCCAACGCCAGTAGCTAAACCCCAACGCCAGTAGCTAAAGCCCAACGCCAGCCTCTAAACCCCAACGCCTAAAACCACAGGATTTGAGACACTTACTAAAATTCCCCTTCAAAATTGCAACAGAAAAATTCAAGTACCTGGGTATTCAAATTACGAGAAGACACAAATCATTATTTAGTGCCAATTTTATACCACTATTAAATAAACTGAATGATACGATTAAATTTTGGAAAACGCTTCCGCTCTCATTGATAGGTAGAATTAACGCTATAAAAATGACTTTCTTACCATAATTAATATATTTGTTTCAAGCGATCCCAATATATATTCCAAAATATTTTTTCAAAAAATTAGATTCCACTATCACTAATTTTATATGGGACTACAGAACACATAGAATTCAACGAAAGCATTTGTGCAAATCTAAAGAAGTTGGGGGTTTATCATTACCTAACTTTATATATTACTACTGGGCAGTGCATATTAAGAACATAATATACTGGCTGGATAGTTCCACTCAGCAGTTGGAGTGGATAAGAATGGAGAAAGAGGAGTGCTATCCGCACGATATAGGAACGATTCTGCTCTCACCGATAAAATTGAATAGTATAATATATAAGAAGAACCCAATTATTCACAATATAATAAGAATTTGGAAACAAATAAAAGTATCCTTGAAATTAAATAATTTATCAGTACTAACCCCACTATTGAACAACCCCGCATTCAAACCCTCTCTCATCGACAACACATATCAACAATGGGATAGACTGGGGATTAGGAAAGTAGGGGATATGTATGAAGTGGGCAAACTGTTATCATTTCAACAATTAAAATTTAAATTTAAATTGAAGGATAATCAATATTTTAAATATATACAGGTATGTGATTTTATGAAGAAATATACACATAGATTTCAAACTATATTTTTAGATCCTTTAGAAGAAGCAATGAATATTAAGGCTGATTCACAAAAATTAATATCATACTTTTATAATAATATATTAAATAGAGAATCACCCTCAACAGAAGCATTAAGGGAAGATTGGGAACAAGAGCTAATGATAAAGATCTCGAAGGATAGATGGGAAAAGTATTTGATGAATACACATAACTGTTCTATTAATGCAAGACATAATTTAATTCAATTCAAATTATTACATAGACTATATTATTCAAAAACGAGGTTGAATAAATTTTATCCAAACGTCTCTCCCAGATGCGATAAATGTTTGTTTCAAAACGCTAATATAACACATTCATTTGTAGGATGTACAAAGTTGAATAAATTTTGGAGTGATATATTTTATATATTTACAAAGATTTTCAAGTCAAGAATAGAACCCAAAACGGAATGGATTATATTTGGAATAATAGGAGAAGATACCAATTTAAATAAAGATCAAAATGTTTTTTTTAATTATGGGTTAATAATTGGAAAGAAATTGATACTTAAATTTTGGAAAAATACAACCACACCAACTGTTAAAATGTGGATTAGGAATATGATGGACATAGCACGCCTTGAAGAAATGAGACTCCGACTAATAGATAAATATGACCAAATTCTTAAGGAGTTGGTCTCCTTTCATCAACTTTTTGGAATCATGTGATGCAGCGGTACCGTAAGGATTGCTGATTTCAGTTCATGACGCGGATAGATCTACATCTCCGAATACAGATTTGAAAAATTCTCTTTTAAGGGGCCTTCTCTCCTATTTCTACTTTCCACTTTCTCTCTTCCTTTTTTTATTTTTTATATACACACTTCACGTTTTTCTACTCTCTACCATCTATTTTTCCACTTTTTCCCCTTTCTATTGTTTTCTTTTTCTTGTCCTGCTTACTTCCTTCTTATAACATAAAACTAGAGGTTGTACATAGAATGGATTACGATATTACATAGTTGGCACCTAAAATTAGGTTCCACTGTATTGTTTTGTGCTGTATTAACTTCTAATAAAATAAACAAAAAAAAAAAAAAAAAAAAAAAACCCCAACGCCAGCCGCTAAACCCCAACGCCAGTAGCTAAAGCCCAACGCCAGCCTCTAAACCCCAACACCAGCCGCTAAACCCCAACGCCAGTAGCTAAACCCCAACCTTAACTTAGAAAAAAGTGTTTTTTATGTGCGGTCATACCCATGTAAGAGTACAAGAATGCACAACTTAGCTACCAATTGACGTCTTCTACGCACCTTACTTGACAGTGTATTCATTGCCATCTCTTTGTATACCTGTTTGAACGGCTGCTTCCTGCTTTTAGCACCAGATGATGATGTAGAAGCCATTTTGGAAGCCGCCCTCTCCCTGCCTCGCTCTCTTTCCCTCCTACCTCTCTTTCCCTCCCTCTCCCTCTCTCTCTCTTCTCTCTCTCTCTCTCTCTCTTTCTCTCGCAAGAGTAAAATTCTCTTATTTTTGGACAAACATGTCATGAGCATCTAAATTGTCTATATTTTGTGTAATTGTCTCTCCATAATCAATAATTTTACTTCGGAGTCACGTGAGTGACTACGTGAAGAACCCGCCTCAGGACGCATGTGCGGCATTACGTTTCAGCAGGCAACACGGCAGGCGGGAGACAGAGCTCCCGCTACAATCTGAAAAACTAAGCTTTAGGTAAGTACTTACCTTTATTTTAACAGCCCGTCGCGTCTGCTTGTTCCCCGTAGGGCATGCAAGCGGCCCCCTTGGACTCCGGGGAAGGAGTGTTCCGTTCGCGGAAGGGGGGAAAGACGCCACCAGGACCGCACACACGGCGGACCATGGACTGGGAGCTGTGCCGGTGCCGGTACCACTCCACAGGGGCGACAACGGAGAAGTCGGCGCTTGCACTCGTTGGAGGTTCCCCTCAGTCCTCGCTCGCCCCTCGAGTAGCTGGCCAGGTGAAGGCTGGCAGGCGGGCGGGCGGGCGGAGGCTTCCGACCATTCGGAGCCGATGAAGGGGGACCCACTACGCAGTGTTGGCGTGGAGTGCGCTGCACTCTAACAGCAGCCCGAGTGCAGGAGAGAGCGAGAGAGCGCACCGCGGCAGGACCGCTAACCAGCGACCCGCTCCCGACACTGCACCAAGCCCGTCAGCACTTCAGCAGCGGGCTGGGGAAAAACGCTGCACCTGCCCGCTCGACGGAGGAGCGTCTCATTGCGGGGACAGCAACAGGCGGTAGGACCGCTTAGCGGGCGGTCCGCTATCCCGACACCGCGACCGAGCCCAGCCCCGCTAGCGCCTGAGCAGCGGGCTGGATGTATGCAAAACCGGCCGGTGGTTGCCGACATCGGACGGGGATGTCTCTCCACCCAGGAGGGGGAGAGACAGCCGCCTGAAGCTGCAGGAGCGGCTCTTGGGCATTGGAGAGGGAGTTGCAGTTGTGTTTTGCAGGCTTTCAGGAACACAACGCAGAAAACTCTCAAAGAGAAACTGCCCCGCTCCAACTCTACCAGCGGGGCAGCAACCGGCGGCAGCGTCGCTCTCAGAGCGGTTCGCTATCCCTGAGACTGAGCCAAGCCCAGTCTCGCCAGAGCCTGCACGGCGGACTGGGAAAGCGGCCAGGAAGCCAAACGGCCGGTCGTCTCCGATTCGTCGGAGGGGGACATGTCTCCACCAAAGCAGAAGAGAGACAGCCGCCTGAGCTGCATTTAGCAGCTCCTGGAGGAGATGGTCCACCGGGAACAGCAGCGCTCCCGGCGAGACAGAACAGGTACCTCCTCCATAGTGTCGTGTCAGGCACTGCCCTTTGCTACCTCATACCACGGGCTGGAGCAGGAGGCTGGCATTGGTGACCAGGGCAGGGCTGGTCGGGAAATGGGGCAGGCGGACGAAATCGGGAGTATGCATGGGGTGCAGGATCAGGAACAGCTGTTGGGTGTGGTGGACCGCTTCGTAGCAACCCCACGGGCTGGAGCACCGCTGGGGCCAAAAAATGGCAGCCAGTATTAATCACCTATCCAACAAACCTCTACTGAAGAAGGTGCTCGCCGAGGTGCTGCAAGAACATACAGCACCAGAGAACTGTGAGGCCCTTAAGGGAAACAAGCCTCAACAGCAAAATCTGGGAAAATGTGGGGGCCCTTATGCGGGCACAAAAACTCAAGCTACAGCGGATCCTAAGGCTCCTGACGTCAGCTATCACAGCCTATGCTCGTTCTGTGGAGACAACGAAGATGAATACATACCAGCAGGATGTGCTGGTATTAAGGTGTACCACACAATTCGAACTAAACAATCTCCGGAGGGAAAATATAAGACCTGCCCTCAATCCCAAATTTGCAGGCTTGTGTAAAGCCCCAGCTGCGGAGGCAGACTCACTGCTATTTGGGAGAGATCTGAACAAAAAGCTGAAGGAGATGGAAGGCATCAAAAACCTTCGGCATCATGAGGGCAGGCCCCGGGACGAGCAGCACCCCACGGCATCCACCAGTTGACGTCTAGAATATGGGACTGGTGAACGCTTGGGGCCGCATTATCCCCAAAGATCTTTTAGATCAGGGCCCGCCGCGGACCCCCTGGAAAATGCGCCTCCCCCCAACATCGCCAGCACGTCGTCAGAACAAAGCACTCAGAAAACAGAAAAGACAAAACTGCCAATAACCATGGAGGTAGGTGGGTCTGGTTCCTACCAGCATATAGAGCTCTTTCCTGGACTATTTTGGGTTCATATTAATTCAGTCTACGTGGCTATAATGTTGCCAAGAGACAACATAGTTGAATTGGCACAAACATGCAACAAATTAATGGTCAACAAACTACCAACTACTCGACAAATAACAGAGTAATTGAGGAAAAAAAAAAAAAAAAAAGTAGCTTTTCTGTCTACATAATTCGGACCTTAGTATCAAAAACGACATATAGGTTGTCATTGAGCGTCTCATGAAGTTACCCACTGAAGTAATATCAGAAAGACAGTGGTGGGCTTACCACTTATACTGGGCATTAATTATCTAAAAAATGTTTGGGTGAATTTTATGGATTAAAGCACTTGCATGTACGGTTATAAATAGACCACACTAGGGTGGTGGCCTACATTAACCATATGGGCGGCATAAAGTCGGTATCATGCGACAAGTTGGTCAACACAATTTGGCAATGGTGTGTCCAAAGATGTATTTGACTATCAGCAACTTACCTGACAGGTAAGCTAAATACAGTGACAGACACCAGGTCACATAAATTTAATGACAACGTCGATTAGATGTTTTTTATAAAAAAGTTTCAATAAAACTATCAAGCTATATGACACGCCAGATATCGATTATCCGCATCAACGTTAAATCACCAGGTGTTTGGGTGATGTCCTATGTATGTCGTGTGGGAACCAGACCCTGGGGCAGCAAATGCGTTCGCGCTGGATTGGTGAAATTATTTCTATGTATTTCTTCCCTTCTGCCTCATCAGACGGGGACTACGCACAATAAAAAGGACTCTGCTTCAGGTATTTTGATAATACCTGACTGACTTACGCAGCCATTGTTCCCAATACTCCATGACATGGTTGTTGGAACTTTAATGGTATTCCCCAGTGACCCAGAATTAACACTCGGAGCCGGGCACTAGTCATCCGTGCCATGGGGAAATTCAAGCTCCTGGGTTGCAGATTCTGCACAAACCACTTCTGGGACTGGGATTATTATAATGAACCGTCGACACCATGTCAGCATCCCTCTGAACATCCACTGGACTACAGCACTTGTCCAGCATCAAGAGAAGTACTGCAAGGATACAGGGATAACCTACTCAACCGATACAGTTACTACGAACTGGAATTCCTGGTGAACCTTCACCATGATGAAGGATTCGGCTACAGTACCATCAACACAGCTAGAATTACCCTGCCTGTTTTTCAAAACAGCTACAGGACAACAGGCCATGGGGTCACTGGCTGGTGGTAAATCTATGAAGGGTATACAACTCTAAACCCCTAGACCAGGTACACCCATCTATGGGATGTCACAGTGGTACTGCCATACCTCAGGGGATGCCCACCAGCCAGATCCCTCAACCTGAACCATCTATGCTCTAAACACATATGTTGAGGGCACTCGGAGCAGCACAGAGGGTCCAGTCACTACTCCTATTGCAACTGGACACCATGCTCATAGCTTCAGACCAGATCTCTATCATTGTCCAGGGAATGGCCAAACCAGACCAGGAACACCTTATCCAGTCATAAAATCCGGGCTTACCCGCCAGAAAACATGGTAATGTGCCATGACCCTATTACCCTACATAGACACAACCTGAATATTCGAGGGAGATGAAAAGCCTTGTGGGTTGGTCACAAATAACCTTGAGGTCGGGTAACGAGCCTTTTTGGGATGGCTCAAGCAGGTACTAAAGCTCCTGGGATAAAACTAACATGTACAAAGTTTCCATTCCACAGGACAAGCTTCCACGTCAACGGCAAAAGAATGGACGTGCCTATAAACCACATCCTGGCTACAGCAGAATGGTGGGGGTAAAACGTTCAGAGAAAAAAATTATTATAAACTGTTGACAAAACCTGTTTTTATTTGCAGGAAAGATTCCAGTCTGCAAATATTTAAATTAGCCCAGGAGAGCATTTAAATTTCTTCATTGTTATTGTAAAAATACCATTGTGTTTTTCTATAAACAGATTCATTGGTTGATTACGATAACACACTTCCTCCCTCAAAGACTTCGGCAGTGGTGTAGTAATAGCTGTTACACGGTTTGAAATCACAGAGTTTTGAAATCTTCACGTAGTCACTCACGTGACTCCGAAGTAAAATAGTAAGATTAAACGAGAACTTACCAGTTTGAAGTTTGATCTGTATTTTATGAGGAGTTACGATGAGGGATTACGTGCCCTCCGCTCCCACCCTCATTATATGGATCAAACTGATAAATTGATGTCTCTATTTTCTTTACTATGTTACTTCAAATACTTGTGTCTATCTGTGATTCCACACCGCTGCTTTGAAGTATGCCGCACATGCGTCCTGAGGCGGGTTCTTCACGTAATCCCTCATCGTAACGCCTCATAAAATACAGATCAAACTTCAAACTGGTAAGTTCTTGTTTAATCTTACTATTTTATACTAAATATCTACAACAGTTTTAGTCACATGTATTGTGCAAAAAATAATAATTTTGATCAAATTGAGAGTGGATGTTTCTAGATTAATTGATGGGAATTAAACATTAAATTCCTTCCATTTGGCATTTAAGTTCATGACAGTGAGATTTAAAAATCATGTTGTATTGTGAATTCTTGTGTGAATGGGATTAGTTTGTCATTTGGATACTTAGGCTATTTAAAAAAAATAGCCTTTTCTTAAGAAATGGATAGATGTTTAGATCTAGTACTTGAATTTAGATGAATTGATTAGATGAATTTGATTTGATGAAACTGCCGAGTATGATTTTTTTGTTGGGTATTTACTATTTGTTTTAGCGTTTAACTTTATCATTTCTACCTTTTTTTCTAAAACTGCAAATAATAACTTGTTTCTGTTAATGCTGTTCCTTTACATTTAAACAGATGTCTCCGAAGAAGAAATGCAAAATTGTCAATCCAAATGCCCAGCAAAAGAAACTGATTTAGCCAGCATTCGCAGAGATTATCAGAATTTGGACTACTACAAATGTGATGATCTACAGCACATTCTTAATGGCATGCGTGGTTTGAAGAGCAAAAACTTGTAGCTTACAATTCTAAAATTGAAAAGCTGAGAAAAAACAAGGTGTACAGAATTCCTTATGGGTTACAATCTGAGCAGTATGATGATGCTACTGATTATGATCTGCCAATGTACCAGCTAGCAACTGAGCTTCATAACTTGGTCTATTGCTAGAAATTGTAATTTATTTACCTATCTGTTACAGACACAGCATATAATAAAATAATATTAAAGCTGATCTTGAGCATATCACATTTTTAAATTTTCAAGGCAGTCTGGGTGATAATTACTATTTCTGTCATTATGGTCAATTTTGTAATTAGCTACATTTAGGTAACTGCTAATTATATGCTTTAATTTCAGGTCATTTTTAATGTTTTAATAAAGTTTTATTTTAATGTTGATCGTTTCACTGTTTATTTGGTCAAATTATTTAAACAATGAGTGAATTACTTATGATAATGGCGTGCTGTTGAATGACAGTGCGACAGTCCACCCACCCATCCACACATACACACATCAATCCATACGCACAATTCCATGCACGCACACACACATCCATCTGCATGCAGACATACATGCACACGTCCATCCAGACATATACATACACACACATACATCCACACACACACACACACATACATGCACACATACATCCACACACACACACAAATCCATCCGCATGCAGACATTCATGCACACATCCATCCAGACATATACATCCACACACACACACACATACATCCACACGCAGAGGGTGGTGAAAACTGCCCAACGCATCACCGGTTCCTCACTCCCCTCCATTGAGTCTGTCCAGAGCAAGCGATGTCTGCGTCGTCAAGGACTGCTCTCATCCCAGCCACAGAATGTTTACCCTCCTCCCATCCGGAAGGCGCTATAGCTCTCTCCGTTGCCGGACTAGCAGGTTCAGGAACAGCTTCTTCACTGCGGCATCTTAACTCTGCACCTTGGTGATTGCCAGTCACCTCATCCCCCCGGACACTCCTTCCCCCAGAAAAATTGTACTACTGCTACGGTATGTACATAAATATATTTTACTGTTCCATTATTCTATGTTCGCTCTTCTGGGTGAGATGCTAACTGCATTTCGTTGTCTCTGTACTGTACACTCCACAATGACAATAACGTTTGAATCTGAATCTGAATCTGACACATCCACACATACATGCACACATCCATCCATCTACACATACATCCACACATCTACAGATACACGTTTGACAGGTATACACAGACACACACACAAACAACAGATACTCAAACAATACAACACTTTTAGGGTTCTTTTAGGTTAAAGCTAATAGCCCTCATTTGCAAAAGCACCACGAGGGGTATCTAACATAAATATAGGCTGATTGTAGCTTAAAATGAATACATCGAGTAAACATCAGAGCATTCAATTCTTGGTCAGGATGTGACATTTACATCAGAAATAAGACTCTTACAGGTCTATCACCCAGCCTGGCACTGCCCCAGTCCCACACTGGCAGTCCGTGGGGTTCAGTAAAGGGAGGAACCCACAAGAACTGCCCTCACCCATGAATTAGGCTGGTTCAGGAGCCAGACCTCTGCAAGTCTCATTGAAAAGGCACACTCACAATTATATTTGTGATATTATTTTCATATAATATAATTATACTTAATTACATATAATTACAATGATATTTACAAGATAATATATATAGGTATAAAAATATATCATTTAAATGGACTGCAAAAAGGAAATAGGCTCCCCATGCTGTAATATGGGTATTGGCCACTAGATGGCGCTTACTTTCCTGAACTCATTTTCTAATTAGTTTAATTAATTAATGTGCAACTTTTGGCACTGACGAGTTATAACTTCCTTCTCAATTATATTTTATCTAAATCTGTGGAATATTTCATGTAGTTCCGAGGTGTGGGTCACGGAAATGGATTTCTAGACACATTTTTGATGCTCGGCCCACAGACTAAATGGAAAAGCAATAGAGAACTAGATGCTCATTTCCGAGTATGATAATGGCCACAACTTTATTAATACTGAAGATATGAAAGTGAATTAGGTGTCAAATTGTGAAGGGCAGTGAAGGGAAGGACGTTCATCTCCATCTTCATGTCCCATGTTTCCCTTTGACCTTCCTACCCACCTCTCTGTGGCTTTACATTTCCCAGCTCATCCTGATCCAACAAGTTGCATCACTTTTACCATCACCTTTGTCACGGCCAAAGATCCTAGAGGGACAAGATAGACCACTCCTTCGAAATTCAATGGGCTGACGTGTAGTACGCAACGGAACGTCACGGCCGCCATTTGTTACAGCGACACTCGACTTCCGGTATTCCACCCGCTGTGATTCAAAGCAAAGATTATAGAGCTCCGCTATAATCTTTGATCCAAAGCAAAGATCCTCAAGTATCTTGTAGCGGGAACAGACCCCTCCTTTGTGTAGTTTCCCTTGCATTGTATTGCTTTAACACACACTGCAAAAAATTAAATTTAACGTATATATATTTAATATATTTATATGAATGTGTGTCTGTGTGTGAGAGGCAAGTTAGAGATAATAGTTTATTCTCATGTATCAGAAGCAACTTTGATTTAAATCATCACTATTAATTTATTTGTCTTGTAAGATGATATACATAAACCATAAAGGCAATTATATATATAATTATATAGTAATAATAAATATATGCATATATATATATATTTATACACACACATATATACACACATACACAAATGCACATACATATTGATACATTTATATGCATACATATATACACATATATATAAATATATATATATATATATATATATATATACACACATACGTATATACACACATATACATGCATATATACACATACATGCATATATACACATACATATATATTTATATATATTATCATTTTCCAACGATCAATAGATTTACGATCAGCTCCTGTGGATTGGAGGATAGCTAATGCTATCCCACTTTTCAAGAAAGGAGCGTGAGAGAAAACGGAAAATTACAGACCAGTTAGCCCGACTTTGGGGGTGTGAAAGATGCTGGAGTCAATTATTAAAGATGCAATAATGGGGCATTTGGATAGCAGTAAAAGGATCTGTCCAAGTCAACATGGATTTATGAAAGGAAAATCATGTTTGACTAATCTTCTGGATTTTTTTGCCACAAGGCTTGGTGTTGGGGCTGCAACTGTTTACCATATATATTAATGATTTTGAAAAGGGAATTAGGAGCAAAACTAATGCATACATACCTACATATGTACCCATGCGCTGCTGTGACCCGAGCCCCGGAGATTCGGAGGCTCCAACCGCAGGCCTGGCAGACAGTAATATCGGAGCCTGCGGGTCCCTGCTGGGAGACCGCTTTTCGGGGCTTCCGCAACGGCAAATTATTCCGCCCGAGTAGCGGGGGTCGAGGATGACCTGGAGCGGGGCCTTACATCATCGCCCGGCGTGGCTTAAATGGCTGCGGCACTTTTCTAGCGCACGCCGGGGGCTCCAACAACCTCTATGAGGTTCAAGTGACAAATAAATTGTATTGTGTATTGTGTATATTTAAATTAATCTGGCAAGTTGGTCAAATAACATGGGCACCTTCTTGCTTTTTTTGCGACATGGATTTTTTAAATGTGAATGTCTCATATCAACACATTTGTGGGTCAACAGTATTTTGTATCAACCCCCACAATTTCAAATAATTCTCAATTGAACTTCTTAAACAGGAAAACAATATTTCTCTACATCATTTTGTGCACGACATATACAGGCTTGCAGAATTTGCAGAATTTAGAATATCAGATAATCAATAAAAGTGATGTCACATTCTACACATTTCAAACAAAGGACAAAATTTGCAGCTTATACACAATCAATAGACTAAGTGGGACCCGTTGGGATAAGATTTACACAATTCACATTATTCTGTGCGCGAGTTATACAGGGTTGCAGTTCAGCATATCAGCTAACCAGTGAAAGTGATGTACAATTTAACGTATGTAACACAATGATAGCCCCACCCCTGCTTCACCAAACAGCAAAATGTCCAACATAGATACAATAATAAATAAATCGCCATTCGCATTATATTTGTGCAGTTAGCAAATCACAATTTCACACAATGTACATAAGAGGGCAGTTATTTCACAAATACTCCGCAGTTCGGTGTAGATCATGTCCAATGTCGACATCTGAAATTACAGAAAATATCTGCAGTCAATATGCTCTTATTCTGCATTAAATAACAGAGATGTAGAAAGAAAATGCTCTTGAGAAGATTTCTACAAGGATGTTGCCATGAGGACTCAACTATCTGAGCTCAATGAACTAACCAGAAGTAATAAATATTTTCTTACCTTTCCTCCTTAATGGGGAACCTGAAGAAAGACAAGTCGTATTGCCCACATTGCCGATTGCCGATTGTTTTTTGCAGGAGTGGTCCATCTTGAGCACATGGTATTGGTGGTAGGGTGATCACATGGATAGAAAATTGATTGGTAGACAGGAAGCAAAGAGTAGGAGTGAACGGGTCCTTTTCAGAATGGCAGGCAGTGTCGAGTGGAGTGCCGTAAGGTTTGTTATTGGGGCCGCAACTGTTTACCATATATATTAATGATTTGGAAGAGTGAATTAGGAGCAACACTCGCAAGTTTGCAAATGACACAAAGCTGGGTGGCAGTGTGAACTGTGAAGAGGATGTTAGGAGGTTGCAGGGTGACCTGGACAGGTTGAGTGAGTGGGCAGATGCATGGCATGTGCAGTATACTATAGATAAATGTGAGGTTATCCACTTTGAAGGCAAAAACAAGGGGGCTGATTATTATCTCAATAGATTTAGGTTAGGTAAGGGGGATGTGCAGCGAGACCTGGGCGTCCTTGTACACCGGCCACTGAAAGTTGGCTTAGAGGTACAGCAGGCAGTAAAGAAAGCTATGGAATGTTGGCCTTCATAACAAGAGGATTTCAGTATAGAGTGAAGAGGTTCTTCTGCAGCGTAGGTTTACGAGATTGATCCCTGGGTTGGTGGGACTGTATATGAGTAAAGATTGAAAAGACTAGGCTTGTATTCACTGGAGTTTAGAAGGATGAGGGGGAATCTTATAGAAACATATTAAATTATTAAAGGACTGGGCAAGCTAGATGCAGGAGAAATGTTCCCAATGTTGGGTGAGTCCAGAACCAGGGGCCAGTCTTAGAATAAAGGGCAGGTAATTTAAGACTAAGGTGAGAAGAAACTTTTTCACCCAGAGAAATGTGTGAATTTATGGAATTCCCTGCCACAGAGGGCAGTGGAAGCCTAGTCACTGGATGGATTTAAGAGAGAGTTAGATAGAGCTCTAGCGGCTAGTGAAGTCAAGGAATATGGGGAGAAGGCAGGCACGGGTTATTGATAGGGGACGATCACCCACGATCACAATGAATGGCGGTGCTAGCTTGAAGGGCCAAATTGACTCCTCCTGCATCTATTTTCTATGTTTCTATGTTTGCTCCACTATAGGATCTGTGCAGAGGCCGAAGGGAAGATCCTATCTTTGGGCAGAAGCAAGATACTCCCACAGAGTATCCATTCCTGCCCATTAGGTTCCCATTGTGATGAAGAACACGCAGGCATGAAAAGTGGAAAAATGATTTATTAAAGTTTAACATCTCTTAAAATATAACAACATTTTAAATGTCAAAGATGAGTATAATTCTTTCTTGCTGTGCCTCTTGTTGCTGCTCACTGCATCTTTATGTCTCTTTGTTGTTGATAAAAAAAAGAGACAATTTCAATAGACAGAGATTCAGCGGTCAGACTTTAACAAAGAAAATCCTTCTTCAGAGCTCTGCTGTCATTTACATTTGGTGTGATTTGAAGATCAGGTGTTTCAGGAGTTGTAGAGACACTGCTGGGTTCTTCCCGCGGAACTTTGTCTGCAGCTGAGCAGTAAGAATGTTCTGTCTGTATGTTGTATGGCACTGCCAATACAAGAAAAAAGAAAAAGGGGGAATGAAATGGCAAGCATACTAATTAAAAAAATAATCATCTACTACTGAAAGTCTGTTCTTGACCGTTTTTTGCCATCTGTGCTGCGATTTCCGAGAGAATGCCGCCACCTACGGCCGTTTCGCTCAGAGCCCCCCTCCGCCGCATGTGTGCCGAGGTTCTCCCCCCCTTTCCTCTATCCCCCCCTTTCCTCTCCACCCCCCCCCCCCCCCCCCCACCCCCCTACCCTCCACCATCCCCCCCCCCCCCCCCCCCCCTGCTCCCCACCTCATCCCCCTCTCTCTCTCCCCCTCTCTCTCTCTCTCTCCCCCCCATCTCCCCCACCTTTCCGCCCACACCCACCCTCCCTCTTATCCTCCTCTCCACCCCCCTATCCCACTTGCCCCTCTCTCTGTGTCTCTGTCTCTCTCTCTGCCCCTTCTCTCTCTGCCCCCGCACCCCCCCCGCCCCCACTCTTGAGGTGACTGCAAGTTGGGGGCTATGCTTCAGTAGATAGGGTGGTTATGGGGTAAAAGGAGCAAATTAATCATATTAATTTTATATCAAGGGGGTAATTAGCGTGAATGCGAGAGGGGGATAGTTAGTGTGCGTGACGCTGCGTGCCGCCCACCTCCCACAACCGCACGTTGGGGGATCACACAACGGGTCTGCACTTGGTCTAGTTATAATTAAATATATATGTGATGCACCAATTTCAATCTACCAGAATAAAATCATGATCTATATATTTTTGTAGGTTTTTTATAAATGTAATCAATTCAAATGTTCTAATAATTAGGCTTGAGGAAGTTTTAAATGGATGTTCTTACTTGAATTAAATACTAGTACGCATTCCACCACCCACACTGTGCAGTCTTATATGTGATTATAGTTTTGTGAACATTTCACAAATGAAAATCAAAGTACCATACATGCCATTACATATTGACCATTAGCAATCATATCAGGTTGGATACAATTTTTTTCTCATATTTAGCCAAAGTGAGAGAATATAAATTATTTTAAAAAGGAGAAAATTACTTGCCTCGTTGCTGTTTTAAAGGCGTTGGTGAGGATGGGAGGTTCACATTCGTCCTCTTGAGTAACCTCCGTTGGGAAGACAGACGTTTCGGCGGGTTAGGAACGTCGAAGAGCGTTGGAACAGCATTCCAATTTAGCCTGTTCTTAGTCTGCTTGTCGGAAAACTGGTCAAGTTCAAAGTGTACAGAACAAAGACAACAGTTGGCTGACAAGTACTCCGTACTTCGGTGTAGGAAATCTTGTCGACGAGTATTCTGGACCCACCGTTGACATCTGAAATTACAGGAGATATCATTTATGATTAACTAATAATAATAATAAAAAAAAATGATCATAACTAGATGCCTGCACAATGGATGACATATCACTTAAGTGCAATTGTTTTCAGTTGTGTGGAGAGACCTGTATATTGACGATGCTTTTTGTCTCTTATATGTCATTTCACCTTAAATGTAGAAGAGTTTATTAGAGAGGGGGGAGAGGGATCGAGAGAAGGGAGAGGGAGCGAAAGAAGGGAGAGGGATCGAGAGAAGGGAGAGGGAGAAGGATAGTGCAGAGCTACTCTACTATCTTTCATTGCAACCGCCGCCGCCGAATCCCCGGCCCACCATTGCACCCAAAGATGATAGAGCTGAGTTGTATAATCTTTGATTGTACCCTTCTTCACGACAATTCGAGGGATATAACGGGTAACAGCCGCCGCGTTCTCGGACTCAAGTCTGAGCTCGAAAAATCTCGTGGTCACTGGGCCCAATGTGTCCCGCGGGCCATATTTTGGAGACCAAACCCTTACAAGAACAAAACAAAAAACGTATAGAAGTGTTAAACTTGTCTTTATTATTGTGGTAAGTAAAGATGTAATAAAATAAGTCTAATAACTTTCTAATGTACCGACAAACCCCGTGGCCGTTGATGGGAGAACAGAAAATAACATTTTCACGACAGAATATCGACAAAAAATTATAATAATATATTCTTACCTTTCTTTTTTATTGGGGAACCTAAGAATGACAGCTCTGGTCGTTTAGATTTACGATTAGAACAGTTGATAGCGGAGCAGTGAGATGAAGATTTAGCTGAGGACGCCATTACAGCCCAATAAATGCTTAACAATATGGCGTCGACGGTCACACACGTCATACTACGCGTTTTTCGAGGAGTGGTCTATCTTGTCCCTCTAGGATCTTTGGTCACGGCCCTCGCTTTCGCCCATCCCGCATGACACAGCCGAGCCACCCGGATCTTCCCCCCTCCACCCCAGCCCCGCCCCCCCCCGCCAACCCCCCGTCCCCCCAGCCAACCCCCCCCAGTCCCCCCCCCCGTCCCCCCCAGCGTCAACCCCGTCGCCCCAGCGTCAGTCCCCCAGCGTCAGCCCCGCCCCCCAGCGTCAGCCCCCCCCCCAGCCCCAGCCCCGCCCCCCAGCATCCCCCCCCAGCCGTCAGCCCCCCCAGCCCCCCCCCAGCCATCAGCCCCCAGCCCCCGGCATCAGCCCCCCCCCCCAGCATCAGCCCCGTCGCCCCAGCCAGCCCCCCCCAGCATCAGCCCCCCCATCCCCGCAGCATCCCCCCCCCCCAGCATCAGCCCCGCCCCCCAGCATCAGCCCCCCCCCCCCCCAGCATCAGCCCCCCGCCCCCCCCATCAGCCCCAGCCCCAGCCCCCCCCCAGCATCAGCCCCCCCCCCCAGCATCAGCCCCGCCCCCCCCCCCCAGCCCAGCCCCCCCCCCCCAGCCCCCCCCCCCCCCCCCCCCCCCGCGTCAGCCCCCCCCCCAGCATCAGCCCCCCCCCCCCCAGCATCAGCCCCGCCCCCCCCAGCATCAGCACCCCACATCACCGCCCCCCCCCCACCCGGCCAGCACCGTCAGCTCCCGACTCTCCGCCCCGGGCCCCGCCCGCCCGCCACTCGAGGAGTCGCCACCCGGTAGAGCGGGGCCTCCCTGGGGCGGCTGGTGCCCGCCCGCCCAACACTCACTCACTCACTGGCGCCGTCGCCGATGTCGACGTCGATGTCGATGATCCCCGGCCGCTGCTGCCCGTCCGGGGCGGAGGGGGGGGAGGGAGGGAGGAGGGAGCGGCCCCGGCGCCGGTTTGAGGGGCGAGGCCCGCCGACAAAATGTCCGCCGCGGCCTCCTGTCACATGACTGTCGCAGGACGACTACAAAAATGGCCGCCTCCACTGACCGCCATCAGCAGCAGCGGCACCTACCAGCCGGATGTTGTCCCTGCAGCCAGACGGCCGTCAACAGCGCCATCTCTGGTCGCTAGGTGTCCCAATCCTCCTCTAACTATGTGACCCCTGCTCCTCCGCACCCACATCACAGCCCCCACACCCTGACCACCCACCACCCCCCACCACACATCGCCCCATCCCCAGTCCACCCACCTGCCTTCCTCCGGCCCCAACCCCCAACCCTGCTGCTGTGTGTTCACCACCCCCCCCCCCCCCCCCCCCCCCCCCTCCCCCACTCCCACACCGAACGGTCTGTTCTCACCAAAATCCACAAACCTGACTGTCCCGGTAGACCCATTGTCTCTGCCAGTTCGTGCCTCACCTAACTCATTTCCACATACCTTGACTCCATCCTATCCCCCTCAGTCAAATCCCTCCCCACCTATGTTCAAGACACCTCAGACACTCTCCGTCGTCTCCGCACATTCCATTCTCTAGGCCCTCATCCCCTCATCTTCACCATGGACGTCCAGTCACCTCCATCCCCCACCAGGATGGTCTCAAAGCCCCCCGGTTCTTCCTCGACCAGAGAAGCAACCTATACCTGACCACTGACACTCTCCTCCGCCAAGTGGAGCTGGTCCTTACCCTCATTAACTTCACGTTTGACTCCTCCCATTTCCTCCAAATACAAGGCGTAGCTATGGGCACACGCATGGGCCTCTTTGTCGGGTACTTTGAACATTCCTTGTTCAATACGTAACAGGGCCCCATCCCCGACCTCTACCTCCGTTACATCGACGACTGCTTTGGTGCCACCTCCTGCACCCACACACAACTGACTGACTTCATCCACGTCACCACTAATTTCCATCCGCACTCAAATACACCTGGACCATTTCCGACACTTCCCTACCACTCCTTGACCTCACTATCTCCGTCGCAGGTGATAGACTTCTAACTGACATCCACTATTTTTTTTTTATTTTTATTTTTTTATTTTATTTTTATTAGAAGTACGGTAAATTACAATCCTACACAACACATATATCTTAATACATTTTTTTTGTACCGCTTCATTTTTTTTGAGCTTTAAGAAAAAGGTAGAAGTAAGGAAAGTAAAGAAAGTGCGCGAGAGTCGTGAAGTGCAAGAGTGTTGGGAAAAGAAAGCCCCTTAGAAAAGAAGTTAGAGAAGGAAGTAAAGTGAGAAAATAGACCCTAGAAAAGAAAGAAAGAGAAAATAGAAACAATCGCTCTATTATAACATTAAACTCCGCAGAAAGGGGACTACCAACCAAGTCTGTTTTTGTTGTTTTACCTCCCGTTACCAGGTCCTGATACCACTTATTTATATATTTTTTTTTTTTTTTTTTTTTTTTACTATTGCACCTCATACTTGTAATAGGTCCAGAAACATAGACCACGTCTTTTGGAATTGGTCTGCTTTACCTGCTAAGAGGAATCTCATCTCTTCCAGATGTAATGTTTCAAACATATTTGATATCCACATTTTTATTGTTGGTGTGGGCTCATTTTTCCAGAATTTAAGTATAAGCTTTTTTTCCATTATTAGCCCGTAATTAAATAAATTCTTCTGAAACACGTTTAGTTCAGGGTTACCTTCCGATATTCCGAAGATAATCCATTCTGGTTTTGGTACCAGTTTTATTTTGATTAATTTTGAAAAAATATCAAATATTTCATACCAGAATTTTTGGATTTTTGTACAAAAAACAAAAGAGTGCGCTATGGTAGCTTCTTGACACAGGCATTTATCACAGATTGGTGAAACATTAGGGAAGATTTTATTTAATTTAGTTTTTGAATAATATAATCTATGTAATGTTTTAAATTGGATGAGCGTATGTCGTACGTTGATCGAACATTTATGCACCTGTAGTAAATGATTATCCCAGGTCTCTTTTGAGATTTTTATAGCTAATTCTTGTTCCCAATCTTTTCTAATTCCATCTGTTGTGGGTATTTCTATGTTTAAAATGATATTATATAGGTACGATATTAAATTAGCTGATTCCGCCTTGGTCTTCATTGCTTCATCCAATAAGTCGGAAGGCATATTATGATAGTCTTTTGTGTGTTTTTTTCAGATAATCACAAATTTGAAGATATTTAAAATATTGGTTATTTTTCAAATTATATTTCAGTTGTAGTTGTTGAAATGATAGTAAATTCCCCAATTCATACAGATCTTCGAGCGTTTTAATTCCCATTCTTTCCCATTGTATAAATGATTTGTCTATGATTGATGGTTTAAACGATGGATTATTGACTATTGGTATTAAAAGAGATAGGTTTCTTAATTTTAAATTCTGTTTTATTTGTTTCCATGTTCTTATTGTGTTATGTATAATTGGATTTTTATTATAATTTTTATTATTCAAATTTATTGGTGAGAGGATGGTCGCTCCTATATTACTCGGGGAGCAGTCCCCTTTTTCCATTACCATCCAGTCCGCCTGCTGTACAGAATTGTCCAGCAGGTGAATCATATTTTTAATATTTACTGCCCAATTATAATACATAAAATTAGGGAGCGCTAGACCCCCCAGCTCTTTTCGTTTATTAAGGTGTGCTATTTGTATTCTATGGGATTTATAATCCCATATAAAATTTGTAATGTCTGAGTCCAATTTTTTGAAAAACTTTTTTGGGAGATATATAGGTATTGATTGAAATAGGTATAGAATTTGTGGTAAGAAAATCATTTTAATAGCATTTATTCTGCCTATTAAGGACATCGGAAGTGTTTTCCAGAATTTAATCAGATTATTCAATTTCTTGAGTAAGGGATTATAATTGGCTTTAAACATATCCTGGTAATTTCTAGTAATTTCAATTCCCAAATATTTGAATTTTTCTGTAGCTATTTTAAAGGGAAATTTCCGAAGATGTGTTGAGTCTTTTGGTTTTATCGACATAATTTCACTTTTGTTCCAATTTATTCTATATCCCGAAAAGGATCCAAAGTCCTCAATTAAATTTAATATGTTTGGTATACTAATTTGTGGTTTTGTGATGTACAGTAGTACATCATCGGCATATAGGGATATTTTATTCTTTGAGTATTTTGTATTATAACCATAAATATCCGGGTGTGTTCTTATTTTTTCAGCAAGGGGTTCAATTACCAAAGCAAATAACAGCGGTGATAATGAGCATCCTTGTCTATTGCCCCTTGATAGTTCAAATTTCGAGGATAATATATTATTAGTTAATATTCTAGCCGTAGGTTTGTTATATAATAGTTTTATCCATGCGATAAAGTTTTCTCCCAATTGGAATTTTTGCAATACTTTAATCATATAGTCCCATTCTACTTGATCAAACGCTTTTTCTGCGTCCAGTGAGATAATAGATAACTCTTGGTCGTGAGATTTATGTGAGTGCATTATGTTAAGCAAACGTCTCAAATTATTGAATGAGTGTCTCTTAGGTATAAATCCTGTTTGATCTCCATTTATTAGTCTACTAACGTACCTGCTTAGTCTACTGGCTAGTGTTTTCGCTATTATTTTTTGATCCGTATTTAACAAAGCAATAGCTCTATATGAGCCTGGTTCTTCTATGTTTTTATCTTTTTTAAGTATTAATGTGATCGTTGATTCTGCTAATGTTTCGGGTAAGCTTTGCTCTTTAAAAGCGTATGTATACATTTTCTGTAATCGTGGGGTAACTATATCGTAAAAGGCTTTATAGAATTCACTACTGAATCCGTCTGGTCCTGGTGTTTTGCCATTCTTTAGTGTTTTTATTGTGTCTTCTATCTCCTTAGAAGTAATTGTTGCTCCCAGTTCCTCTTGTTCCCTCAATTCTAATTTTGGGAGGTTACAATTTTCCAGAAATTCTGAAACTTTATTATTATCTATTGACGTTTTAGATGTATATAGATTTTCGTAAAATTGAGCAAATCTTTTATTGATATCCTTGGGTAATGTTAATAATTCCCCACTATCTGATTTAATCTTTAGTATTGCATTCTCTTTTTCCCGTTTTTTCAATTGGCGTGCCAAAAGTTTGTGGGGTTTGTCCCCGAATTCAAAGTGTTCTTGTTTTGTAACTTGGAATAATGTTATAACTTTCTCTGACAATAATTTATTCAGCTTGAATTTCAATAATAGGATTTTATTATGTTTATCCATAGTTGGATCTTTAGCATTATCTGTATCTAATTGTTTTATTTGTTCTTCTAAATGTCTTTGTTCTTTCTTATTCTTTTTAGTTTGATAAGCTTGAAATGAAATAATGACTCCTCTAATAAATGCTTTAAAGGATTCCCATAATAGCGTGGGGGATATATCTGGTGTATCATTTATCTCAAAGAATAAGTCCATCTGTTTTTTTAGATATATACTCCCTTGTGGGTCTTTTAAAAGTTGCGAATTAAACCTCCAGAACGATTTATTCATAGACATTCCTTCTAATTTTAAAACAAAGGTTAAAGGAGAGTGATCTGAAATCGCATTAATGTGGTATTTAGGATTCATAGTATGTGGAATTAATTTTGTATCCACAAGAAAATAGTCTATCCGTGAATATGTTTTATGCACCGTTGAATAAAACGAGTAGTCCCTTCCCGTCGGATTTGCAATCCTCCATACATCTGCTATATTTGTGTTTTCCATATATGTATGTAAGAGTTCACTGGTTTTAGATTTCATATTACCTTTTTGTTTTTGCATCGATTTATCTAAATAAGGGTCTAAAACACAGTTGAAGTCTCCTCCAATTATAACATTTTGATAATTAAATTCTGCAATTATATTCAGAATTTTATTAAAAAATTGAGGGTTATCAAAGTTGGGCGCATATATATTTACCAGCGTAATTGGCATATTATTGATCTCTCCTGCTACTATAAGATATCTCCCTTCCTTATCTGAAATAGTATTCTTTGATTTAAATGGAATTCCTTTACGGATAATAATTGCAGTACCTCTAGATTTGGAAGTGAATGAAGAGTGAAATGTTTGGCCTATCCAGTTAGCCCTCAGTCTCGTCTGATCTTGATGTTTAAGATGCGTTTCCTGTAGGAACGAAATGTCCGTGTTGTATGCTTTCAACTGAGCTAGTATCTTGCCCCTTTTAATAGGTTCATTAATACCCCTTATATTCCAACTACATAGTGTGACTCCTCCCATTTTCCTTTGATTGTCGTCATACATTTTTACCAATTTTAATGACCTTACTTATTATGGTGCATCCATACCTCAGGACTCTGGTTATTTTGGGAGCATTTATATTATAGACTTTCTTGGTAGTTCCCCTCTGCGATTGTCCTTGAAGAAAAAACACATAAATGTGACATATTGTGATAAAAAAAAAAAAAGTATATAGAATAAATGTACGGTGTCTGGGTTTCCGACACCGTAGTGAGTGGCCCACTCGTCTGTGGGATACGACATCGATATTGCTTCCGGCGTAGCTGTTATGAGGTTAGCCCCGCTGACTTTATTACTCATAACCTAGGGGGTAGGTACCGTTTCCAAATCAGTTCTATTTCACCCCATTGCAGTATATATATATATATATATATGTTTCATTCCGACTTATCAAATCTAATCAAGTATTCAGTTACATATATTCCTCTCTCTTTATCTCTTAACTATTTGTAATTGGTTTTAGTATTGTTAAAAGTGAGCTGTTCGTTGAAAGGGTTAACCAGAGTCAGGCTCCTGGAATTAAGCCAGGTGCCTGAGTCTCTTCCCCTCCCCACTCGAGCTGCGGAACCTGTGAGATTACCATGTTGTCTGCGTTATAACACATTTTTATCAATATCAGTTTATGTGTTAGTATTGTTAATTATTAATTACTAATAATTCTCTATACTTTGTAAGACTCTGTAAGCCATGTGATGTTTTTCACTCTCTCTCAGCTTCAGCAGATCTGCATTCTTCTGTTATCAATGTTTCCTGGTTTGAGCATCGCATGTCCTTGAATTAAATTCGAGAGAAGATTATAATGTCTAGACATGTCTCGTGGAAAATCTGTTGCGAATAATCATTTTTAAAGCTTGGTGTTATTCACTTTTTTCACTTTTCTACTAATATTCTTGTTGGGGGAATAAGCACATTAATTAGTTCATGACGTCTGGTGATCAATCTTCTTTTGTTGCTGCCTTAGCCACGATTTCTTGAGCGTATTTAAGGGATTCTACCGGGTTAGTGAATGTTTTTGAGATTCCATTGAAAGTGATACGCATCCTAGCCGGATAAAACACTCCACATATGACGCCCTTGACACCGTAGAGAGCTTCTCTGGTCTGTGAGAACTTTCTTCTCTTTTGCACAATCTCATAAGGGTAGTCCCGTAGAAGTTTAATAGAATCATTTCCATACATCATCTTCTCTCCGTGTTTAATTTTTTTCATCAGCGCTTCCACTGTTGGGATATCCCGAAGTTTGACTATGATCTGTCGTGGGTAGGCTTGTTCTCCTTGAAATCTTGGTTTAAATCTAGGTAGTCGATGTGCTTCTTCAATTACTGGTGCCTCAGGTAAATTGAGTACATGTTTGATTAAGTTGGCAGTGAACTCACGAGCGTTTTCCCCCTCAGCTCCCTCTTTCACTCCACGTATTCGTATATTTTGACGTCTTGAGCGAGCTTCTAGGTCAACACATTTATCAGATATTTTTGTAAATTGGCTCTTGAGGCTGTCTAATTCTAACTTCATTGCCTCCATATCTCCAGCCATCTCTTCCACAACAGCTTCCAAATCTTTCACTGCAATTGCATTTGCGGAAATAGTTTCATGCACAGCCTCAAACATCTTTGTGGACACTTCTGCCACCTTATTAATTTTCCCCGTTAGCTCTTCTTGCACATCATCAACTTTTTTTTGCAGAGCACCAATGCCCGCGAGTATTTTTTCATTACCAGCATTAATGGATTGTATGTTTTCCATCAAATTTAAATTTCCAGCTTTCACATCATTTTTCAAATCTCTTACCGAGTTCTTTAATTCCTCCATTTCAGTTTTCTCTTTTGTGATCAACTCAGTCTTAGAACGTGTAGCCATTCCAGAATCCACTCCAGAGGTTAGTTTTGCAGTTTCTTGGTGTTCCTGAGTCTTCAGCAGGTGTTTTGTCACTTTCCTCTGTGGGCTCTGACCTGGAGATGTGTTTTTCATTTAAAATGATTTTCCCTCCGTTAAATCCACGGCGCTTACTGATGACGTCATCAGCACCGCGACATGAAACTCCGGTAAGTCTTTAAAATCGGTCCCGACCTCCAGACCCAATTTTAACGCGAAAAATCGCGATTTTTTCAGCGGAGCTAGAAGATTTGCGACTGCTAGCAAAGCATGCCGCCACCGGACATCCACTATAAACCTACTGACTCCCATGGCTATCTGGACTACACTTCTTCCCACCCTGCTTTCTGTGAGGACTCCATCCCCTACTTCCAATTCCTCCATCTACGCCGCATCTGCTCCCAGGATGAGGCGTTCCACACCAGGGCATCTGAAATGTCCTCATTCTTCAGGGAACGGGGGTTCCCCTCCTCCATCATAGATGAGGCTCGACCAGGGCGTCTTCCATACCCCGCAACACTGCTCTCTCTCCCCATCCCCCACTCGCAACAAGGAGCAGAGTCCCCCTAGTCCTCACCTTTCACCCCACCAGCCGTCACATACAACAAGTTATCCTCCGTCAGTTTCACCATGTGACCCCACCACTCGCCACATCTACCCATCTCCCCCAATGTCTGCCTTCCGCAAAGACCGTTCCCTCCGTAACTCCCTTGTCAATTCTTCCCTTCCCTCCCGTACCACCCCCTCCCCGGGCACTTTCCTTTGCAACTGCAAGAGAGGCAACACTTCTCCCTTCACCTCCCCCATTGACTCCATTCAAGGACCCAAGCAGTCGTTCCAGGTGCGACAGAGGTTCACCTGCACCTCCTCCAACCTCATCTATTGCATCCGCTGCTCTAGATGTCAGCTGATCTAGATCGGTGAGACCAAGCGGAGGCTGGGCGATCGCTTCGCCGAACACCTCCGCTCGGTCCGCAATAACCAACTAGACCTCCCAGTGGCTCAGCACTTCAACTCCCCCTCCCATTCCGTATTTCGTTTGGGGAGTCTGCATCCTGCGGGCATGAACATTGAATTCTCCCAATTTTGTTAGCCCTTTCTGTCTCCTCCCCTTCCTCAGCCCTCGGGCTGTCTCCTCCCATTCCTCAGCCCTCGGGCTCCTCCTCCTCCTTTTTCCTTTCTTCTCCCCGCCACCCTCCATCAGTCTGAAGAAGGGTTTCAGCCCAAAACTTTGCCAATTTCCTTCGCTCCATAGATGCTGCTGCACCCGCTGAGTTTCTCCAGTTTTTGGGTACCTTCTTCTTATCCTCCATTGGACTGTTGGAACTTTGGTTTCCTGTCCTACCCAGCTTGATTTGAACCACAGAACTTTCGGCACCTGACCACTTTCAACTTTGTTGTATCTGTGCAATTTGCTCACTGTAGTTTAGAAACATAGAAACATAGAAAATAGGTGCAGGAGTAGGCCATTCGGCCCTTCGAGCCTGCACCGCCATTCAATATGATCATGGCTGATCATCCAACTCAGTATCCTGTTCCTGCCTTCTCTCCATACACCCTGATCCCTTTAGCCACAAGGGCCACATCTAACTCCCTCTTAAATATAGCCAATGAACTGGCCTCAACTACCTTCTGCGGCAGAGAATTCCAGAGATTCACAACTCTCTGTGTGAAAAAAGTTTTCCTCATCTCGGTCCTAAAAGACTTCCCCCTTATCCTTAAACTGTGACCCCTTGTTCTGGACTTCCCCAACATCGGGAACAATCTTCCTACATCTAGCCTGTCCAACCCCTTAAGAATGTTGTAAGTTTCTATAGGATCCCCCCTCAATCTTCTAAATTCTATCCAGTCTTTCTTCATATGAAAGTCCTGACATCCCTGGAATCAGTCTGGTGAGCCTTCTCTGTACTCCCTCTATGGCAAGAATGTCTTTCCTCAGATTAGGAGACCAAAACTGTGCGCAATATTCCAGGTGTGGTCTCACCAAGACCCTGTACAACTGCAGTAGAACCTCCCTGCTCCTATACTCAAATCTTTTTGCTATGAATGCTAACATACCATTCGCCTTCTTCACTGCCTGCTGCACCTGCATGCCTGCTTTTAATGACTGGTGTACCATGACACCCAGGTCTCGTTGCATCTCCCCCTTTCCTAATCGGCCACCATTCAGATAATAATCTACTTTCCTATTTTTGCCACCAAAGTGGATAACCTCACATTTATCCACATTATACTGCATCTGCCATGCATTTGCCCACTCACCCAGCCTATCCAAGTCACCTTGCAGCCTCCTAGCATCCTCCTCACAGCTAACACTGCCCCCCAGCTTCGTGTCATCCGCAAATGTGGAGATGTTGCATTCAATTCCCTCGTCCAAATCATTAATATATATCGTAAATAGCTGGGGTCCCAGAACTGAGCCTTGCGGTACCCCACTAGTCACTGCCTGCCATTGTGAAAATGACCCGTTTACTCCTACTCTTTGCTTCCTGTCTGCCAGCCAGTTCTCTATCCACATCAATACCCCCAATACCGTGTGCTTTAAGTTTGTATACTAATCTCTTATGTGGGACCTTGTCGAAAGCCTTCTGAAAGTCCAGATATAACACATCCCCTGGTTCTCCCTTATCCACACTACTAGTTACATCCTCGAAAAATTCTATAAGATTCGTCAGACATAATTTACCCTTCATAAATCCATGCTGACTTTGTCCAATGATTTCACCACTTTCCAAATGTGCTGCTATCCCATCTTTAATAACTGATTCTAGCAGTTTCCCCACTACCGACGTTAGACTAACTGGTCTGTAATTCCCCGTTTTCTCTCTCTCTCCCTCTTTAAAAAGTGGTGTAACACTAGTTTGTTTTATTTCATTTTATAGTGTAATCACCCAGCTTAATATTAGTTTCTTTTTGTTGTATTTGCATTGTTGCCGACGTCTTTCTCAGGTCACGTTCCCGTGCTGATCGACGTGACAGGTCTGTACCTCGTCCGTCCAGCAGCTTTTGTGTTGGTCTCCTTGCACCGCACGACATACCTCTGGATGGCCCACAGCCGGAGCGTTGACTGCGCCCGTGGGCCCCAACATCCCGACCCACAGCCGGAGAGTCGACTGCGTCCGCAGGCCCCACCGTCCTGACCCACAGCCAGGTTTCCCCCAACCCACAGCAAGAGCCGCCCTCGATCATGCTTGTGAATCTTCCAGTAGAAGGTGAGCGAACTTCGTCCCTTTTTGACGTCTGCCCTCACACTCTGCCTGTAAGTTTACGAGTCAGGCTGCCGCGTTTTGAAGGCCTGTGGTGGGACTCACTCTGGCCATGGAGGAGGCCCAGGACAGAAAGGTCGGATTCGGAATGGGAGGGGGAGTTGAAGTGCTGAGCCACCGGGAGATTGGGTTGGTTATTGAGAACAGAGTGGAAGTGTTCGGCGAAGCGATCGGCAAGCCTGCACTTGGTCTCCCCGATGTAGAGCAGCTGACACCTAGAGCAGTGGATGCAATAGATGAGGTTGGAGGAGGTGCAGGTGAACCTCTGCCGCACCTGGAAAGACGGCTTGGGTCCTTGATTGGAGTCAAGTGGGGAGGTTAAATGACAAGTGTAGCATTCCTGCAGTTGCAAGTACCAGGGGAGGGGGTGGTTTCGGTGGGAAGGGACTAATTGACCAGGGAGTTATGGAGGGAGCGCTGAAAGCTTAAAGGGGAGGAGATGGGAAAATGTGGCCAGTGATGAGATCCCGTTGGAGGTGGCGAAAATGTCAGAGCAGTATCTGTTGTATGTGATGGCTGGTGGGGTGGAAGGTGAGGACAAGGGGGACTCATTCTTTGTTACGTGTGGGGAGGGGGGGGGGGGGGGATAGGGAGTGAGAGCGGAGCTACGGGATATAGAGGCTCATCTATAGTCGAAGAGGGGAAACCCCGTTCCCTAAAGAATGAGGACATCTCCAATGTCCTGGTTTGGAACACCTCATCCTGGGTGCAGATAGAAACATAGAAACATAGAAATTAGGTGCAGGAGTAGGCCATTCGGCCCTTCGAGCCTGCACCGCCATTCAATATGATCATGGCTGATCATCCAACTCAGTATCCCGTACCTGCCTTTTCTCCATACCCTCTGATCCCCTTAGCCACAAGGGCCACATCTAACTCCCTCTTAAATATAGCCAATGAACTGGCCTCGACTACCCTCTGTGCCAGAGAGTTCCAGAGATTCACCACTCTCTGTGTGAAAAAAGTTCTTCTCATCTTGGTTTTAAAGGATTTCCCCCTTATCCTTAAGCTGTGACCCCTTGTCCTGGACTTCCCCAACATCGGGAGCAATCTTCCTGCATCTAGCCTGTCCAACCCCTTAAGAATTTTGTAAGTTTTTATAAGATCCCCTCTCTCGATCTCCTAAATTCTAGAGAGTTTAAACCAAGTCTATCCAGTCTTTCTTCATAAGACAGTCCTGACATCCCAGGAATCAGTCAGATGCAGCGTAGAGGGAGGAATTGGAAGTAGGGGATAGAGTCCTTACAGGAAGCAGGTGTGGAAGAAGTGTAGTCCAGATAGCTGAAATGGATGAAATCAGTGAGTTCTGCATGGGTGCAGGAGGTAGCACCAATGCAGTCATCGATGTAGCGGAGGTAGAGTTCGGGGATAGGGCCATGGTACGTCTCGAACAAGGATTGTTCGACGTACCCTACAAAGAGGCAGGTATAGCTGGGGACCATGCACGTGCCCATAGCTACGCCTTGTATTTGGAGGAAATGGGAGGAGTCAAAGGAAAAGTTGTTCAGGGTAAGGACCAGTTCTGCGAGGCGGAGGAGAGTATCGGTAGACGGGGATTGGTTGGTTCTGCGGTCGAGGAAGAAACGGAGGGCTTTAAGACACCTCCTGGTGGGGGATGGAGGTGTAGAGTGACTGGACATCCATGGTGAAGATGAGGGAATGGGGGCTGGAAAAGAGAAGTCATGGAGGAGACGAAGAGCTCTTTATGTGCAATGTGACAAATAAACCGTATTGTATTGTATTGAGCGTTGAGCGTGTGAGGTGTCTCGGATATAGGTAGGGAGGGATTTGACCAGGGGGGATAGGATGGAGTCAAGGTATGTGGAAATAAGTTCGGTGGGACACGAAAAGGCAGAAACAATGGGTCTGCCAGGACAGTCAGGATTGTGGATTTTGTGGAGAAGGTAAAATCGGGCCGTGCGGGGCTGAGGAATGATGGGGTTGGAGGCTTGGTAGGGCAGGGAGCCAGAAGTGATGTAGTCGGTGATGGTGCTAGAGATAGTGGCCTGGTGCTCGCCTGTGGGGTCATGGTCCAAGGATAAGTAGGAGGAGGTGTCTGAGAGTTGCCGCCTGGCCTCAGCCTTGTAGAGATCAGTGCGCCAAACTACCTGGGCACCTCCCTTGTTGGCAGGTTTGCTCACCCAGTCTAGGTTGTTGCTGAGTGAGTGGAGGGCTGTACGTTCGGGGGGGGGGAGGTTAGAGTGAGACAGGGGAGTGGAGAAGTTGATGCAGTTGATTTCCCGCCGGCAGTTTAAAATAAAAAGGTCTAAAGCTGGAAGATTCCTTCCCATGGGAAAGATGGGACTCCTTCCCATGGAAAACGCTTGGATGCGGAGGCGATGTAAGAAGAGCTCCATATCGTGGCGGGTGCGGAACTCATTGCTGTGGGGACGGAGGGGAACGAATGTGAGGCTTCTGAGGTCAGACCGTTCGGTATCAGAGAGGGGGAGGTCAGGGGGGGATGGTGAACACACGGCAAGGATGGGGTTGGGGCCGGTAGAAGGCAGGTGAGTGGATGGAGGCCGAGGTGATGTTTGGTGGGGGGGTGGTGGGTGGTCAGGGAGGAGGGGGGTATGAGGACTCTAGTGTGGGTGGGGATGAGCTGGGGTCACATGGTACAACGGGATTGGGGAAGACCCAGTGGAACGACCACAGAGGTTCCCTGCAGTGTGGAGACTTCAGGCCCGGTGCTGAGCATAGGACTCGGGTAAAGCGATGGCTATGACCTGCTGGAGGGCGGTGGAGTGGCGAGGGTCAGTAGAGTCAATGGTGGAGGCCCGCGGGGACTGGAGTCTGGGTCAGCGGGCAAAGCGTCGGAAGATCTGGTCAGCGGATGGCCGGTGAGGTTCGGTGGTCCCAGTGAGACGGCGAGAGTCGGTGTTATCGGTGAGGCAGCGAGGGTCGGCGTTATCGGTGAGGCAGCGATAGTCGGCGTTATCGGTGAGGCAGCGTGGCGTTATCGGTCAGTGTTATCGGTGAGGCAGCGAGGGTCAGTGTTATCGGTGAGTGGGTGAAGGTCAGTGACAGCGGCATCTTCGGTTTCCGGGCCTGAGGTCGGTCAGGGAGACGGTCAGTGCTGGAGCTGGTCCTCGTGGCAAAGATGGCGTCGCGGGACTGGGCCTGGTGGTGTTCGGGCAGGCGGCGCGGGCCAGTGTTGGGGCACGGGGCCTGCAGGCGGTCCAGTCGCGGAGTTTCGGTGGCAGGAGCTGCCTGGAGGCGGGTGAGTTTACAGTCCTTGGTGTTGTCCAAGTGGGCCAGGAATCATTTGTTGAAGACGTGGATCTGCCGTTGGATGAAGTAGAGTTGGGGTCCGTTGCAGGTCTGGGTGAGTGAGGCCCGAAGTTTCGGGAGAGACAAAGCGAGGTCCTGCTGGTGCCGGCTCATCGCAGCCAGAGTAGATCGTAGAGCATGGAAGGAGAATTGCCGTGTATGGCGGCAGATAGCCAGTCGGTATCTATAGTCCGCGTTGGGTCCGAACTGGGTGGTCGGGAACTGGAGCTGGAACCCATGAGGTACAAGATGGAGGTGCAGGCAAGCCCGAGAAAGCAAATGTGGCTGTGGTAACGTGTCTGGGTTAGGATGTGGTCGTAGAGTTGGATGGAAGGGGGAATCACAGAGGGGGGGCAGTGAGAGAGGAGGTTGTTAAACTGTCTTCAGAGGGAGCAGGAGAACTTCTTCAAAGTAGGCATACCTTGAGGAGATTTCACAGTGGAGTAGACAAAATGTTTAAGAAAGAACTGCAGATTCTGGAAAAATCGAAGAAACTCAGCGGGTGATGCAGCATCTATGGAGCGAAGGAATCGGTGACGTTTAAGGTCAAGACCCTTCTTCAGACTGATGTGGGGGCGGGAAGAAGAAAGGAAGAGGTGGACACAGTTGGCTGTGGGAGAGCTGGGAAGGGGAGAGGAAGGAGGGAGAAAGCAAGGACTACCTGAAATTGGAGAAGTCAATGTTCATACCGCTGGGGTGTAAACTACCCTAGCGAAATATGAGGTGTTGTTCCACCAATTTATGGTGGGACTCACTCTGGCCATGGAGGAGGCCCAGGACAGAAATGTCAGATTCAGAATGAGAGGGGGAGTTGAAGTACTGAGCCACCGAGAGATCAGGTTGGTTAATGCGAACTGAGCGGAGGTGTTGGGCGAAGCGATCGCCAAGCCTACGCTTGGTCTCACCGATGTAGATCAGCTGACACCTAGAGCAGCGGATGCAATAGATGAGGTCGGAGGAGGTGCAAGTGAACCTTTGCCTCACCTGGAAAGACTGTTTGTGCCTCTATTCTCTATGAGACCTCTATTCTCGATTAGTACGGGTGTCAGAGGTTATGGGGAGAAGGCAGGAGAATGGGTTGGGAAGGAGAGATAGATCTGCCATGATGTTGCCTGGGTTTCAACAACTAAGTTACAGAGATAGGTTGAATAAGTTAGGTCTTTATTCTCTGGAGCGCAGAAGGTTAAGGGGGGACTTGATAGAGGTCTTTAAAATGATGAGAGGGATAGACAGAGTTGATGTGGACAAACTTTTCCCTTTGAGAATAGGGAAGATTCAAACAAGAGGACATGACTTCAGAATTAAGGGACAGAAGTTTAGGGGTAACATGAGGGGGAACTTCTTTACTCAGAGTGGTAGCGGTGTGGAATGAGCTTCCAGTGGAAGTGGTGTCGGCAGGTTCATTGGTATAATTTAAAAATAAATTGGATAGGCATATGGATGAGAAGGGAATGGAGGGTTATGGTATGAGTGCAGGCAGGTGGGACCAAAGATTATAGAGGAGCAAGATAGACCACGCCTCGAAAAACGTGTAGTATCAAAAACGCGTAGCATCAAATTGCGTGACAAAAATCAAAAAGGGCCACTTTTCAACATAATTGTATAAGGGGTAAGAGTGTTGTAAAAACAAGCCTGAAGGCTTTGTGTCTCAATGCAAGGAGCATTCGTAATAAGGTGGATGAGTTGAATGTGCAGATAGCTATTAATGACTATGATATAGTGGGGATCACGGAGACATGGCTCCAGGGTGACCAAGGCTGGGAGCTGAACATCCAGGGATATTCAATATTCAGGAGGGATAGACAGAAAGGAAAAGGAGGTTGGGTAGCATTACTGATTAGAGAGGGGATTAATGCAATGGAAAGGAAGGACATTAGTTTGGAGGATGTGGAATCGGTATGGGTAGAGCTGCGAAACACTAAGGGGCAGAAAACGCTGGTGGGTGTTGTGTACAGGCCACCTAACAGTAGTAGTGAAGTTGGAGATGGTATCAAACAGGAAATTAGAAATGCGTGCGACAAAGGCAAAACAGTTATAATGGGTGACTTCAATCTACATATAGATTGGGTGAATCAAATTGGCAGGGGTGCTGAGGAAGAGGATTTCTTGGAATGTATGCGGGATAGTTATCTAAATCAACATGTAGAGGAACCAATGAGAGAGCAGGCTATTTTAGACTGGGTATTGAGTAATGAGGAAGGGTTAGTTAGCAATCTTGTTGTACGTGCCCCCTTGGGCAAGAGTGACCATAATATGGTTGAGTTCTTCATTAGGATGGAAAGTGACATTGTTAATTCAGAAACAATGGTTCTGAACTTAAAGAAAGGTAACTTTGAGGGTATGAGACGTGAATTGGCCAAGATTGACTGGCAATTAATTCTAAAAGGGTTGACGGTGGATATGCAATGGAAGACATTTAAAGCTGCATGGATGAACTACAAAAATTGTTCATCCCAGTTTGGCAAAAGAATAAATCAGGGAAGGTAGTACATCCATGGATAACAAGGGAAATCAGGGATAGTATCAAAGCGAATGATGATGCGTACAAATTAGCCAGAAAAAGCAGCATACCGGAGGACTGGGAGAAATTCAAAGACCAGCAGAGGAGGACAAAGGGCTTAATTAGGAAAGGAAAAATAGATTATGAAAGAAAACTGTCAGGGAACATAAAAACTGACTGCAAAAGTTTTTATAGATATGTGAAAAGAAAGAGATTAGTTAAAACAAATGTAGGTCCCTTGCAGTCAGAAACAGGTGAGTTGATCATGGGGAACAAGGATATGGCGGACCAATTGAATAACTACTTTGGTTCCGTCTTCACTAAGGAAGACATAAATAATTTGCCGGAAATAGCAGGGGACCGCGGGTCAAAGGAGTTGGAGGAATTGAGTGAAATCCAGGTTAGCCGGGAAGTGGTGTTGGGTAAATTGAATGGATTAAAGGCCGATAAATCCCCAGGGCCAGATAGGCTGCATCCCAGAGTACTTAAGGAAGTAGCTCCAGAAATAGTGGATGCATTAGTAATAATCTTTCAAAACTCTTTAGATTCTGGAGTAGTTCCTGAAGATTGGCGGGTAGCAAACGTAACCCCACTTTTTAAGAAGGGAGGGAGAGAGAAAATGGGGAATTACAGACCAGTTAGTCTAACATCGGTAGGGGGGAAACTGCTAGAGTCAGTTATTAAAGATGGGATAGCAGCACACTTGGAAAGTGGTGAAATCATTGGACAAAGTCAGCATGGATTTACGAAAGGTAAATCATGTCTGACGAATCTTATAGAATTTTTCGAGGATGTAACTAGTAGCGTGGATAGGGGAGAACCAGTGGATGTGGTGTATCTGGACTTCCAGAAGGCTTTCGACAAGGTTCCACATAAGAGATTAGTATACAAACTTAAAGCACACAGCATTGGGGGTTCAGTATTGATGGATAGAAAACTGGCTGGCAAACAGGAAGCAAAGAGTAGGAGTAAACGGGTCCTTTTCACAATGGCAGGCAGTGACTAGTGGGGTACCGCAAGGCTCAGTGCTGGGACCCCAGCTATTTACAATATATATTAATGATCTGGATGAGGGAATTGAAGGCAATATCTCCAAGTTTGCGGATGACACTAAGCTGGGGGGCAGTGTTAGCTGTGAGGAGGATGCTAGGAGACTGCAAGGTGACTTGGATAGGCTGGGTGAGTGGGCAAATGTTTGGCAGATGCAGTATAATGTGGATAAATGTGAGGTTATCCATTTTGGTGGCAAAAACGGGAAAGCAGACTATTATCTAAATGGTGGCCGATTGGGAAAGGGGGAGATGCAGCGAGACCTGGGTGTCATGGTACACCAGTCATTGAAGGTAGGCATGCAGGTGCAGCAGGCAGTAAAGAAAGCGAATGGTATGTTAGCTTTCATTGCAAAAGGATTTGAGTATAGGAGCAGGGAGGTTCTACTGCAGTTGTACAGGGTCTTGGTGAGACCACACCTGGAGTATTGCATACAGTTTTGGTCTCCAAATCTGAGGAAGGACATTATTGCCATAGAGGGAGTGCAGAGACGGTTCACCAGACTGATTCCTGGGATGTCAGGACTGTCTTATGAAGAAAGACTGGATAGACTTGGTTTATACTCTCTAGAATTTAGGAGATTGAGAGGGGATCTTATAGAAACTTACAAAATTCTTAAGGGGTTGGACAGGCTAGATGCAGGAAGATTGTTCCCGATGTTAGGGAAGTCCAGGACAAGGGGTCACAACTTAAGGATAAGGGGGAAATCCTTTAAAACCGAGATGAGAAGAACTTTTTTCACACAGAGAGTGGTGAATCTCTGGAACTCTCTGCCACAGAGGGTAGTTGAGGCCAGTTCATTGGCTATATTTAAGAGGGAGTTAGATGTGGCCCTTGTGGCTAAGGGGATTAGGGGGTATGGAGAGAAGGCAGGTACGGGATACTGAGTTGGATGATCAGCCATGATCATATTGAATGGCGGTGCAGGCTCAAAGGGCCGAATGGCCTACTCCTGCACCTAATTTCTATGTTTCTATGTTTCTATCACGTGTGTGATTGTCGACGCCATTTTTTGAGGCATTTTATTGGGCTTCCTCCACACTGTCATGGCGTCCTTATCTAAATTTCATCTCACTGCTCTGCTATCAAGTATTCTAATCGTAAATCTAAACGACCCGACCTGTCATTCTTTAGGTTCCCCAATAAAAAAGAAAGGTGAGAAAATATTTTTATTATTTTCAGTCGATATTCTGTCGTGAAAATGTTATTTTCTGTTTTCCCATCAACGGCCATTGGGAAACTGGGTTTGTCGGTACATTAGAAAATTATTGGACTTATTTTTAATAGACCTTTACTTACCATAATAATAAAGACAATTTTAACACTTCTGTACGTTTTTGGTTTTGTTCTTGTAAGGGATTGGTCTCCACAATATGGCCCGCGGACACATCAGGTCCAGTGACCAGGAGATCCTCTAGGATCTTTGGGTGGGACTAAGGGAAAAAGTTGTTCGGCACGGACTTGTAGGGCCGAGATGGCCTGTTTCCGTGCTGTAATTGTTATATGGTTATATGGTTGATTGGCGGAGTAGATTTGATGGGCCGAATGGTCTAATTCTGCTCCTATCCCTCATGCCCAATAAAGCAAAGTGATTGGAATATGTGGTCCTGTCATCTGTTCCGATTCCAGTCGATAGTGACAGTGTTTCAATGGATGAACATATCACAGTATTCCCTTCAGCTCCTGCCTGCTCTGCTGTGCACTGCAGCGGTTGGGTGAAGTGCCGAGCGCTGGCAAGGTTTGGTGATGAGACAGGAGGGGATTACACAGTGACCAGCGCCGTGTGTCCACTGAGCCGCTGTACCTCCCATCAGCAACAACATCGTCTGCAAGGTATCTGCTCAAAGTTTGAACCCATTTCCAATACGTTAGTCAGCGGGATATGTAAAAGGCAGCTGAAGCAAACAGACAAATGGTGTGATGTTTCAGACTGTTTTAACGTTTTCCTGGTGTGCCTTAGTGTTTTAACATTGTTGCTGTAATGGGCCAGAGTTGTAAGGTTGTTAATGTTCAGATAAAGATTATAGGCTGGACTAGGCGACCGTTTTACAGAGCCTGCACCTACACTCTGTCTGCCATGGTCATCGTCAGCTTCTCATCACATGTCATTGAACGGCGGCGCAGCGGTAGAGCTACTGCCTCACAGCGCCAGAGACCCGGGTTCAATCCTGACTACGGCTGCTTGTCTGTACGGGGCTTGTTCGTTCACTCCATGACCAACGTGGATCTTCTCCGAGATCTTCCGTTTCCTCCCACACTCCAAAGACGTACAAGTTTGTTAATTGGTTTGGTGTCAATTTAAAATTGTCCCTTGTGTGTGTAGGACAGTGTTAATGTGCGGGGATCACTGGTCGGTACAGACTCGGTGGGCCGAAGGGCCTGTTTCCGTGCTGTATCTCTAAACTAAACTAAACTCCACTTCCTATTCCCACACCCACCTGTTAGTAAGTTTGCGAATGACACCAGAATTGGTGGCAAAGTGGGCAGTGAAGAGCGTCTTCTATCTAAGATTAAAACAGATTCAAGATCAATTGAGAAACTGGATGAGGAAATGTCAGATGGAATCTAAATGTGACCAGTAGGAAGCGTGGAGGTTGGGAGGTGAAATCAGGGCAAGACTTGCACAGTAGACTGCAGGGTCCTAGAGATTGTGACATAAGTGAAACTTCCCCGACCTCAGTACAGAAAGTATGTGCGATCGCCAAGCCCTGTACATTTCATAGGGGTGGGACGGTTTGCAGGCAGCTTTTCTCTCTACAGGTACTGCGTGACCTTCTGGGCTTTTCCAGACTGGGGACAGATGTGGTTGGGTTGTTCAATGGACAGTGAAATGAAACAGATGCTGCCCATCTCTGCACGCACACTGTGAACAAACTGCCCTCGGCTTCCCGTTCAATCTGCAGAGAGTCTGTATTTATTGTACGAACACTTTCTATTCAGCATCACATGTAATCAATGAACTGATCGTTAACTTTACCCCAACGGGCAATTCAAAGCACAGAGAGCGAGGGGTCGGAAACACAGCATCAAACTCACGTTAGTTCGCTGGGTTGGGGCGTGATACTCAGCACAAAATACAAATGAACCGTTGATATACATCCAATGTCATCGTTGATAATTTCCCATCTGACCAAATTCACCAATTCCTTCTTCAGCTTGGCGGCAGCTGAATCCAATCCCCTCCATTTGAATGGGAAACAGGATCCCGACCCGAAACATCGCCTATCCATGTCCTCCACAGATGCTGCCCGACCCGCAGTTACTCCAGCGCTGTGTGTTTTTATTTGTAATCCAGCATCTGCAGTTCCTTGTGTCTTCCCTCCATTTCCTGACACTGTCCCCCTCCCTCCTTCCCTCCCGCCCGCCCGCACTCACCGGGGTCCCACACACACACACACACTGGTCGCCCACCGCAGGAACCTCATTCACGGTGGCCGGAGGAGCAGGGACCAGGTTGCAAACACATCGGACACAGATAGACTGGGGAAAGAGCTTGCATGAGCCGCGTGTGTATTGATGCAGCCAACGCTGCAGAGTGTGAAGCCGGCCGGCTGAACAAAGAGCATGAATACTGGACGGTGATGGCATGTGTGCAGGCGCTGCAGTGGCCAGCAGGCAGGCAGGGGTGAAGTGCCGAGCGCTGGCAAGGTTTGGTGATGAGGCAGGAGGGAATTACACAGTGACCAGCGCCGTGTGTCCACTGAGCCGCTGTACTTCCCATCAGCAACAACAGGTAACATGATGCACGGAGCTCCCAGGACTTGACGCAACCTCCATTAAAAATACTCTTCAATCACATTGATTCACAACACAATTACTTTAATAACATTAGAATAACATGAACAGATTTTGCCGGGACATCGCGGGTGCTGGTCAATCACCTCGCACAGAAATATTTTAAATACAATGCAGAATGATAAAAATTAAAACACATTTTGTGTCTCAAACCTGCGATAAATAAGTTACATCAACCAACACTTCAATTTACAAACTCACCTGCTGCTTATACTTGGAACAACACTTTAAACGTTGCAAACTCCAGTGTCAGCATTTTACTGATCACCCGTTCAAGAAATCTCACAGGAATAAAGTGAAAGCTGCAGGGACCAGCAGTTTGATAGCCCAGATTTGGTTACAATCCTGGATTGTAATCAACTACCGGAGCACCCCTCCCTCATCCGCAAGTGCCGGCACCTCCCTAGCTGATGACCTGAACTCCTTTTACGCTCGTTTCAAGAGGGGCAACACCACTCCAGGTCTGCCAACTATCGACAATACTGCCAGCGAGCTGGCTACCGAAGCTGAAGGGAGGAATGTGCACACATTCTCGCTGTCCGAGCACGACGTGAGGAGGGTTCTGACACGGGTGAACACGAGAAAAGCTGCAGGCCCCGATGGCATCTCGGGACGAGTACTCAAGTCCTGTGCTATGCAGCTAGCTCCAGTGCACACTACATTATTCAACCTCTCCCTGGAGAAGTCCGTGGTCCCTAGGTACACAAAATTGCTGGAGAAACTCAGCGGGTGCAGCAGCATCTATGGAGCGAAGGAAATAGGCGACTTTTCGGGCCGAAACCCTTCTTCAGACTGATCTTCTGTGATCTTCCAGCATCTGCAGTTCCTTCTTGAACACAAGTCCGTGGTCCCTGCCTGCTTCAAAAAATCCAAGATTGTAACGGTCGCAAAAAATGCCTCCCCAGCCTGTCTGAATGACTACCGTCCGGTGGCCCTTACCTCGGTAGTCATGAAATGCTTTGAGAGGCTGGTGAAGAAACACATCTGCGCCTTCCTCCCTCGGAACATGGACCCGTTGCAGTTCGCATATCGTCCGAACAGATCCACGGACGATGCGGTCTCCCAGGTCTTGCACACCGCTCTCTCCCATCTGGACAGCCAGAAGGGAGGCTACGTGAGGATGCTGTTCATAGACTACAGTTCAGCCTTCAACATGATAGTCCCCACCAGACTGGCCGGGAAGCTAATGGAATTGGGGCTCAACACCTCCCTGTGTGCCTGGGTCCTGGACAATCTCACCGCCAGGCCCCAGGTAGTCAAGATGGGAGGGAATACATCGAAGTCCCTCACCCTGAGCACAGGATCGCCCCAGGGTTGCGTCCTCAGCCCCCTATTGTACTCCCTGTACACACATGACTGTGTGGCTAGGTTCAGCTCCAACTCAATAATTAAGTTTGCTGATGACACTGTGGTGGTGGGCCTGATCTCAGACAACGATGAGAAGGCCTACCAGGAGGAGGTGGATGGTCTAGCAGTCTGGTGCCAGGATAACAGCCTCCTCTTGAACATCAACAAAACTAAGGAGCTGATCATGGACTTTAGGAGGGAACATCATCCGAGGACGTACACACCATTGAGGATAAATGGGGATCCTGTGGATAGGGTGAACTGTTTTAAATATCTGGGAGTCCACATCTCCGAGGATATGACATGGACATCACACGCCTCAGCACTCGTGAGTAAGGCAAGGCAGCGCCTTTACCACCTCAGGCAATTGAGGAAATTCAGAGTGTCTCTGAGGATCTCCAGTGCTTCTACGCAGCGGCGGTGGAAAGCATCTTGTCCGGGAACATTACCATCTGGTTTGGGAATTGCTCTGCCAAGGACAAGAAGTCTCTGCAGAGAGTAGTGCGTTCGGCCGAACGCACTATGGGAACTTCACTCGCCCCCCTGCAGGAACTATACATCAGGAGGTGCAACTCCAGAGACCCCTTCCACCCCTGCAAGGACTGTTCCAGCTGCTACGGTCAGGCAAACGCCTCCGTTGCCATGCGGTGAGAACGGAGAGGTTGAGAAGGAGTTTCTTCCCAGAAGCCATTCAGACTGTAAACGCCTATCTCACCAGGGACTAACTCTGCTGAACGTTTTTCCTTCCATTATTTATTATGTAAAAGAATATGTGTGTTATGATTGTGTTTATAGTTTGTTTGGTTGTTTGTCTTTTGCACAAAAGTCCGCGAGCATTGCCACTTTCATTTCACTGCACATCTCGTATGTGTATGTGACAAATAAACTTGACTTGACTGGACTTGACTTGTCCACACAAAGTATCATCATAAAGGGGGAAATACAGCAAGGACCAATATAAATACTGTTGACAAAATAAATAATTACACAAAGTCATTCAAAAGGTAAGAATTGAAATAATGTAAAATGAAATAATATAAAGGAAATGATAACACTGTAAATTGGTGACCTTTCTCTGTGTTACTGTCCAACACAAGCTCTCAGGTGAACAGTGAAAGCTGCTGAGTCTTTAAACACATTCCCGCACACGGGGCACGTTTCAAGGCAGGTGTGAGCTTTCTGCTGATAGAGATAAGAAAAGCTCTTCCCACAGTGAGGACATTTGTACGGCCTCTCTCCGGTGTGGGTCCGCTGGTGTTTCCGGAGGGTCCCTGAGTCTGCAAAGCTCTTCCCACAGTCAGGACATTTGTACTGCCTCTCTCCGGTGTGGGTCCGCTGGTGTACGTGGAGGTTCCCCGCCTGTGTGAAACACTTCCCAGTCAGGACATTCATGCCGTCTCTCCACTATTCGTCCTTGAATATCACCTGATTTCCTAATTCCGTCAGATGGGGTGAACAGCCTCTGCCCACATTGACGTTGTGAATCAGTGTTCACTCTGGAGGAAGAAGGCTGTCCAGCTGATGTTGGTCTGGGGGCTTCAGGATGCCATCTTAAGTGCCTTGTGAGGAACTCCACTGTGCTAAATGCAACAGTGCAGTGAGGGCAGGGATGGCAGTCTCCTTGGATCACTCCATCTACCACTGGAGAAGGAAACAGAAATGATCACTTTCAGCAAAGAATCCACGCTCTGATTTGGAAGACAGATTAGTAAATGCTTTTGTGTTAATGGAGCTGCTCAGAGATGTTAAATGAAATAATTTACAGGCGTGTCTGGTGAAAGATTGTGGGAGGAGGAAGTTATCAATCACCAGACGATTCAGATAAAGACTCAAGGGAGATGGAATCTGTCTTTGATATCCCCCAATGAACAAGGTACACGTCAATGTTATTTAGAATTCTTCTAACCCAGTGTGATAACTGGTTAATTTAATGGGCAAATTAAAAGCAAAGTGCAGATGCCAAATGACATCCTGAGCTGGGAGTTGCTGAGGATGACAGCAGGGCAAAGGGGCTGCCTGCATCTTTGTAAATGCTCAGTGATTCAGCGTGAGTTGTTTTGAATAAAATCAGTGGATCCACGATGTTTTTGTGCTTCTGACACCAGTGACATCATTCAGCACAATTCTCTGCTTCACTACTCTGTACATTTCTCATCCTTACTACAACTGGTGCTTTGTTTGTGATATTAGTTTCTGACGTGCCACTTTAAACACCTGTCATTATTTGACAGTAAACAATTAAAGTTTGATGCCATTGACCAATCCCTGTTGCAGGCGTACACTGGCCCTATCCCTGACCTCTATCTCCGTTACATTGACATCTCCTGCACCCATCCACAACTCATGGACTTCATTAACTTCACCACCAATTTCTATCCTGCACTCTAATTCACTTGGACCATCTTCGACACCTCCCTCCCCTTTCTAGATCTCACAGTCTCCATCTTGGGCTGACATCTACAAACCCACAACTATCTCGACTACACTTCTTGCCACCCTGTTTCCTGCAAACACTGCATCCCCTACTACTAATTCCTCCGTGTACGCAGCATCTGCGCCCAAGATGAGGGCTTCCATATTAGGACATCCGAGATGTCCTCATTCTTTAGGGCAGGGACCTCCAAACTTTTCAACATAGAAACATAGAAATTAGGTGCAGGAGTAGGCCATTCGGCCCTTCGAGCCTGCACTGCCATTCAATATGATCATGGCTGATCATCCAACTCAGTATCCTGCACCTGCCTTCTCTCCATACCCTCTGATCCCCTTAGCCACAAGGGCCACATCTAACTCCCTCTTAAATATAGCCAATGAACTGGCCTCAACTACCCTCTGTGGCAGAGAGTTCCAGAGATTCACCACTCTCTGTGTGAAAAAAGTTCTTCTCATCTCGGTTTTAAAGGATTTCCCCTTATCCTTAAGCTGTGACCCCTAACATCGGAAACAATCTTCCTGCATCTAGCCTGTCCAACCCCTTAAGAATTTTGTAAGTTTCTATAAGATCCCCTCTCAATCTCCTAAATTCTAGAGAGCATAAACCAAGTCTATCCAGTCTTTCTTCATAAGACAGTCCTGACATCGCAGGAATCAGTGTGGTGAACTGTCTCTGCACTCCCTCTATGGCAATAATGTCCTTCCTCAGATTTGGAGACCAAAACTGTACGCAATACTCCAGGTGTGGTCTCACCAAGACCCTGTACAACTGCAGTAGAACCTCCCTGCTCCGATACTCAAATCCTTTTGCAATGAAAGCTAACATACCATTCGCTTTCTTTACTGCCTGCTGCACCTGCATGCCTACCTTCAATGACTGGTGTACCAAGACACCCAGGTCTCGCTGCATCTCCCCCTTTCCCAATCGGCCACCATTTAGATAATAGTCTGCTTTCCCCGTTTTTGCCACCAAAATGGATAACCTCACATTTATCCACATTATACTGCATCTGCCAAACATTTGCCCACTCACCCAGCCTATCCAAGTCACCTTGCAGTCTCCTAGCATCCTCCTCACAGCTAACACTGCCCCCCAGCTTAGTGTCATCCGCAAACTTGGAGATATTGCCTTCAATTCCCTCATCCAGATCATTAATATATATTGTAAATAGCTGGGGTCCCAGCACTGAGCCTTGCGATACCCCACTAGTCACTGCCTGCCATTGTGAAAAGGACCCGTTTACTCCTACTCTTTGCTTCCTGTTTGCCAGCCAGTTCTCTATCCGCATCAACATGAGGTCACATTATATATTGGGCACATTGTTGTGTCAAAATAAAGAAATGACACACCCACACACCGACACACACACACTGGCATACACACACACTGACACACACACACACTGACACACACACACTGGCACCCACCCACACACACTGGCACACACCCACCCACACACTGACACACACACACACACACACACACACACACACACACACACACACACACACTGGCACACACACACACACACACACACACACTGGCACACACACACTGACACACACACACACACACACACACACACTGACACACACACACACACACATACACACACTGACATACACACACACACACACACACACCATATAACCATATAACAATTACAGCACGGAAACAGGCCATCTCGGCCCTACAAGTCCGTGCCGAACAACTTTTTTTCCCTTAGTCCCACCTGCCTGCACTCATACCATAACCCTCCATTCCCTTCTCATCCATCTGCCTATCCAATTTATTTTTAAATGATACCAATGAACCTGCCTCCACCACTTCCACTGGAAGCTCATTCCACACCGCTACCACTCTCTGAATAAAGAAGTTCCCCCTCATATTACCCCTAAACTTCTGTCCCTTAGTTCTGAAGTCATGTCCTCTTGTTTGAATCTTCCCTATTCTCAAAGGGAAAAGCTTGTCCACATCAACTCTGTCTATCCCTCTCATCATTTTAAAGACCTCTATCAAGTCCCCCCTTAACCTTCTGCGCTCCAGAGAATAAAGACCTAACTTATTCAACCTATCTCTGTAACTTAGTTGTTGAAACCCAGGCAACATTCTAGTAAATCTCCTCTGTACTCTCTCTATTTTGTTGACATCCTTCCTATAATTGGGCGACCAAAATTGTACACCATACTCCAGATTTGGTCTCACCAATGCCTTGTACAATTTTAACATTACATCCCAGCTTCTATACTCAATGCTCTGATTTATAAAGGCTAGCATACCAAAAGCTTTCTTTACCACCCTATCTATATGAGATTCCACCTTCATGGAACTATGCACGGTTATACCCAGATCCCTCTGTTCAACTGTATTCTTCAAATCCCTACCATTTACCATGTACGTCCTATTTTGATTTGTCCTGCCAAGGTGTAGCACCTCACATTTATCAGCATTAAACTCCATCTGCCATCTTTCAGCCCATTTTTCCAAATGGCCTAAATCACTCTGTAGACTTTGGAAATCCTCTTCATTATCCACAACACCCCCTATCTTGGTATCATCATGAGGTCTTGGTACTTACTAATCCAATTTACCACACCTTCATCCAGATCATTGATGTACATGACAAACAACAAAGGACCCAACACAGATCCCTGAGGCACCCACTGGCACACACACAGTGACACAAACACGCACACACTGACACACACACAGTGACACACACACACTGACACACACACACTGACACCCACACACACACACACACACACCACCCACACACACACACACACACACACACACACACACACACACACACACACACACACACACACACACACACACACACACACACACACACACACACACACACACACACACACACACACACACACACACACACACACACACACACACACACACACACACACACACACACACACACACACACACACACACACACACACACACACACACACACACACACACACACACACACACACACACACACACACACACACACACACACACACACACACACACACACACACACACACACACACACACACACACACACACACACACACACACACACACACACACACACACACACACACACACACACACACACACACACACACACACTGACACCCCCTCCACACACATACACACACACATATAAAATCACACGTTGACTCCCACATACCGAAGCCGCACTCATAGACCCGCACACGCACACAGACAGACAGACAGTCAGAGGCAGACACACAGACTCAGACATACAGGCTCTCTCACACTTCTCTCTCACACACACACACACACACACACACACACACACACACACACACACACACACACACACACACACACACACACACACACACACACACACACACACACACACACACACACACACACACACACACACACACACACACACACACACACACACACACACACACACACACACACACACACTGACACACACACACACACACACACACACACACACACACACACTGACACACACACACTGACAGACACACACACACACAGACAGTCAGACCCACACAGACTCAGACATACAGGCTCTCTCACTCTCTCTCAGACACACACTGTGATCACCCCTCAGGCATATTAACAAAGACCCACGCACACACATCGGGCCACGATCCGCCGATCTCCACAGTGCTGGCGAGAGAGAGGGCGGAGAGAGAGAAGGGAGGGTGAGAGAGAGAGAGAGAGAGAGAGAGAGAGAGAGAGAGAGAGAGAGAGAGAGAGAGAGAGAGAATCAGGCTGTTCAGGCCGAGAGAGAGGGAGCAGGGAGAGAGTCAGAGAGAGAGAGAGAGAGAGAGAGAGGGAGCAAGAGAGGGGAAAGAGAGTTAGAGAGACGGAGAGAGAGAGAGAGAGGGGCAGAGAAGGAGAAGGCTCTCTAGCTCTCCAAGAGAGTATCCAGATAACCTGCCTCCACCGCCCTCTGAGGCAGAGAATTCCACAGACTCACCACTGTGAGAAAAAGTGTTTCCTCGTCTCCGTTCTAAATGGCTTACTCCTTATTCTTAAACTGTGGCCCCTGATTCTGGACTCCCCCAACATCGGGAACATGTTTCCTGCCTCTAGCGTGTCCAAGCCCTTAACAATCTTATATGTTTCAATAAGATCCCCACTCATTCTTCTAAACTCCTGAGTGTACAAGCCCAGCTGCTCCATTCTCTCAGCCTATGACAGTCCCGTCATCCCGGGAATTAACCTTGTAAACCTACGCTGCACTCCCTCAATAGCAAGAAGGTTCTTCCTCAGATTAGGGGACCAAAACTGCACACAATACTCCAGGTGTGGTCTCACTAGGGCTCTGTACAACTGCAGAAGGACCTCTTTGCTCCTATATTCGATCCCTCTTGACATAAAGGGCAACATGCCATTCGCTTTCTTCAATGCCTGCTGTACCTGCATGCTTACTTTCATAGACTGATGTACAAGGACGCCCAGATCCCGTTGTACTTTCCCTTTTCCCAACTTGACGTCATTTAGATAGTAATCTGCCTTCATGTTTTTGCTACCAAAATGGATAACCTCACATTTATCTGCATTAAACTGCATCTGCCATGCATCTGCCCACTCACCCAACCTGTCCAAGTCACCCTGCATCCTCATAGCATCCTCCTCACAGTTCACACTGCCACCCAGCTTGGTGTCATCTGCAAATTTGCTAGTGTTACTTTGAATCCCTTCATCCAAATCATTGATGTATTTTGTAAATAGCTGCGGTCCCAGCACCGAGCCTTGCGGTACCCCACTAGTCACTGCCAGCAATTCTGAAAGAGAGAGAGAGAGAGAGAGAGAAGGGGGGGGAGAGAGAGAGAGAAGCGGAGAGAGAAGGAGAGAGAAGAGAGAGAGAGAGAGAGAGTAGAGAGAGACAGAGAGAGAGAGAAGGATGGAGGGAAGGAGTAGAGAGAAAGAGAGAGAGAGAGAGAAGGAGGGAGGGAAGAGAGAGAGAGAGAATGGGGAGAGAGGGAGAGAGAAGGGGGGGGGGGGAAAAGAGAGGAGGAGGGAGAGAGAGGGGGAGAGAGGGAGGGAGAGGGGAGGGAGGGAAGGGGAAAGAGAGGCGGAGGAGACAGAGACTGAGACTGAGCGAGGGGGGAGAGAGAGAGAAAGGAGGGAGACAGCGGGAAGAGAGAAAAGGGGAGAGAGAGAGGGCGAGAGAGGGAGACCGAGGGGTAGAGAGGGAGAGAGAGAGGGAGAGAGAGAGAGAGGGGGGGGAGAGAGAGGGAGAGAGGGGGAGAGAGGGGGAGGGAGAGAGAGAGAGAGAGAGAGACCCGGAGAGAGGGAGAGACAAGGGGAGATGGGGCAGAGAGGGGGACAGGGAAAGAGGAAGATAGAGGGGAGGGAGAAAAAGAGAGAGCTAGAGAGAGAGGGTGAGAGAAAGAGAGAGGTAGAGATGGAGAGAGAGAGACAGACACATAGAGGGGGGGAGGGGGGGAGGGGGAGAGGGAGAGAGGAGAGCGAGAGGGAGAGAGAGAGAGAGAGAGAGAGAGAGAGAGAGAGAGAGAGGGGGACAGAGAGAGAGGGGGGAGAGAGAGAGAGGGAGAGAGAGAGAGAGAGAGAGAGAGAGAGAGAGAGAGAGAGAGAGGAGAGAGATAGATTGAGATAGATAGAGAGGGATAGAGAGGGGCAAGGAAAAGAGGGGGGGAGAGAGAGAGAGAGAGGGGAGGGAGAGAGAATGAGGGAGAGAGAATGGGGGAGAGAGAGGGAGAGAGGGGGAGAGAGAGGGGGAGAGAGAGAGGGGGGGAGAGAGAGAGAGAGAGGGGAGGGAGAGAGAGAGGAGGGGGAGAGAGGGGGGAGAGGGAGGGAGAGAGAGAGGGGAGAGAGAGAGAGAGGGGGAGAGACAATAGACAATAGGTGCAGGAGGAGGCCATTTGGCCCTTCGAGCCAGCATCGCCATTCAATGTGATCATTGCTGATCATCCCCAATCAGTACCCCATTCCGGCCTTCTCCCCATATCCCCTGATTACGCTGTTTTTAAGAGCCCTATCTAGCTCTCTCTTGAAAGCATCCAGAGAACCTGCCTCCACCGCCCTCTGAGGCAGAGAATTCCACAGACTCACAACTCTGTGAGAAAAAGTGTTCCCTTGTCTCCGTTCTAAATGGCTTTATCCTTATTCTTAAACTGTGGGTTCTGGTTCTGGACTCCCCCAACATCGGGAACATGTTTCCTGCCTCGAGTGTGTCCAAACCCTTAACAATCTTATATTTCAATTGGATCTCCTCTCATCCTTCTAAACTCCAGAGTATACAAGCCCAGCTGCTCCATTTCTCTCAGTTTACGATAGATAGTCCCGCCATCCCGGGAATTAACCTTGTAAACCTATCATGAAAGTAAGCATGCAGTTACAGCAGGCAGTGAAGAAAGCGAATGGCATGTTGGCCTTTATAACAAGAGGAATCGAATATAGAAGCTCCCTCAATAGCAAGAAAGTCCTTCCTTAAATTAGGGGACCAAAACTGCACACATACTCCAGGTGTGGTCTCACTAGGGCTCTGTACAACTGCAGAAGGACTTCTTTGCTCCTATATTCGATTCCTCTTGTTATAAAGGGCAACATGCCTTTCGCTTTCTTCAATGCCTGCTGTAACTGCATGCTTACTTTCATAGACTGATGAACAAGGACCCCCAGATCCCATTGTACTTCCCCTTTTTCCCAACTTGACGCCATTTAGATCATAATCTGCCTTCCTGTTTTTGCTACCAAAGTGGATAACCTCACCTTTATCTACATTAAACTTCATCTGCCATGCATCTGCCCACTCACCCAACCTGTCCAAGTCACCCTGCATTCTGATAGCACCCTCCTCACAGTTCACACTGCCACCCAGCTTTGTGTCATCTGCAAATTGGCTAATGTTACTTTGAATCCCTTCATCCAAATCATTGATGTATATTGTAAATAGCTGCGGTCCCAGCACCGAGCCTTGCTGACAGAGGCCCGAGGGCCATTGGAGTGGTCGCAGAGGGAGGAGCAACACCCGAGCGGTAGGGTGAAAACCCGAGCGCGGGGCTTGCTTTTTTACAGAGGCCCGAGAGCCATTGGAGCGGTCGCAGAGGGAGTGGAACCGAAATCTGCAACGTTCCGACGTCCCGTTCGCATTTCAAAACAAGTGGGCTTGAGGAAGCTGCTGATTGGTGGAAGTGGACAAGGGGGAGCAGCTGATTGGGAGACAGGTCCTTGCTGATTTCTTCCAGCAGTTTGTATTGTATTGTATTGTATTGTACTTTGTATTGTATCCTAGGTAAGGGGGGAGAATGACGGTTAGGGCAGTTTACTGTTCTGGATGTCAGATGTGGGAGGTCAAGGAATCTGATAACCTTCCAGACGTACACATCTGCACCAGGTGCGTCAAGATGGGGCTCCTAAGGGACCGTATCAGGAACCTGGAGCAGCAGCTCGATAACCTCCGTCTGGTCAGGGAGAGTGAGGAGGTCATATAGACGAGTTACAGAGAGGTGGTCACTCCAAGACCACAGGAGGCAGGCAAGTGGGTCACGGTTAGGAGGGGCAAGGGGCAGAGACAGGGACTAGGGAGTCCCCCAGTGTCTGTACACCTTGACAATAAGTACTCCAGTTTGAGTACTGTTGGGGGGGACAGCCTACCTGGGAGTAGCGACAGCGGCCGGGCCACCGGTACAGAGACCGGTCCTGTTGCTCAGAAGGGTAAGGAAAAGAAGAGGAGGGCATTAGTAATTGGGGACTCTATAGTTAGGGGGTGAGACAGATGATTCTGTGGACACAGTCGGGAGACCCGGATGGTAGTTTGCCTCCCTGGTGCCAGGGTCTGGGATGTGTCTGAACGTGTCCAAGATATCCTGAAATGGGAGGGAGAGGAGCCTGAGGCCGTGGTACATATAGGTACCAATGACATAGGTAGAAAAAGAGAAGAGGTCCTGAAAGGGAAATTTAGGGAGTTAGGAGGAGAGTTAAGGAAAAGGACCGCAAAGGTAACAATCTCGGGATTACTGCCTGTGCCACGCGACAGTGAGAGTAGGAATGGAGCGAGGTGGAGGATAAATGCGTGGCTGAAGGACTGGTGCAGAGGGCAGGGTTTCAAGTTTCTGGATCATTGGGGCATCTTTTGTGGAAGGTGTGACCTGTACAAAAGGGACGGGTTGCACTTGAACCCGAGGGGAATCAATATCCTGGCGGGGAGATTTGCAAAGGCTACTGTGGAGACTTTAAACAAGAATGGTTGGGGGGAGGGACTCAAATACAGAAAGCTAGTAGACAGTGTGTGAGGCAGGAGGCAGAGAAGGGAAGCACTCAGACCCAACATGTAGGGGGGAAAGAAGAAAACAATAATAAACAGAGAATAAAAGGTGGTGGGGTTCTTAAATGTGTGAGCAAAGAGACAGAGGGGTGTAAAATGAGGGTAGAAGTAATAGGTAACAAGGTGAAAAGTATAAGGGGCAGGCAGACAAATCCAGGGCAAAAATCAAAAAGGGCCACTTTTCAACATAATTGTATAAGGGGTAAGCGTGTTGTAAAAACAAGCCTGAAGGCTTTATATCTCAATGCAAGGAGTACTCGTAATAAGGTGGATGAGTTGAATGTGCAGATAGCTATTAATGATTATGATATAGTTGGGATCACGGAGACATGGCTCCTGGGTGACCACGGCTGGGAGCTGAACATCCAGGGATATTCAATATTCAGGAGGGATAGACAGAAAGGAAAAGGAGGTGGGGTAGCGTTGCTGGTTAGAGAGCAGATTAACGCAATGGAAAGCAAGGACATTTGCTTGGAAGATGTGGAATCGATAAGGGTAGAGCTGCGAAACACTAAGGGGCAGAAAATGCTAGTGGGAGTTGTGTACAGGCCACCTAACAGTAGTAGTGAAGTTGGGGATGGCATCAAACAGGAAATTAGAAATGCGTGCAACAAAGGTAAAACAGTTATAATGGGTGACTTCAATCTACGTATAGATTGGGTGAATCAAATTGGCAAGGGTGCTGAGGAAGAGGATTTCTTGGAATGTATGCGGGATAGTTTTCTAAACCAACATGTAAATGAACCAACGAGAGAGCAGGCTATTCTAGAGTGGGTATTAAGTAATGAGGAAGGGTTAGTTAGCAGTCTTGTTGTGCGTGACCCATTGGGCAAGAGTGACCATAATATGGTTGAGTTCTTCCCCCATCCCTCTCCCCACATCCCTTACCCCTTTCTCCTACCTCTCCCTCTTGCACCACTCCCAGCTACCCCTCTCCCCCTCATTCCCCAGTCTTCCACTCTCTCCCCTGCCTCTTCCCCTCTCCCTCCCATCCCTCTCCCAAAACCCCCCCTCCATCCCTGCCCCGCCCCTCTCACATCCCCTCCCCACCCCTTTCCCCCCTCTCCCACTCCCCTTAACCCCTCCGCCCCCACCCCCCTCTCCCCCTTCCTCTCCCTCTTACACCACTCCCTGCTACCCCTCTCCCCCTCATTCCCCACTCTTCCACTTTCTCCACCCTCCCCAATCTCCACCCTCTCCCTCCCACCCTCTCCCTCCCACCCGTCTCTCACCCATCCCCTCTCTCCCTTCCCCTACCCCTCTCTTCCCTTTCCCTCATCCTAAACGCTAAAGCCGCCTTTGGTTTGAAAACGTTAAAGCTGCCTTTGGTTTGAAAACGCTAAAGCCGCCTTTGGTTTGAAACGCTAAAGCCACCTTTGGTATGAAAACGCTCAAGTTGCCGAAGGTTTGAAAATGCTAAAGTTGCCAAAGTTTGAAAACGCTAAAGTCGCCGAAGGTTTGAAAATGCTAAAGCTGCCTTTGTTTTGAAAACGTTAAAGCTGCCTTTGGTGTGAAAACGATAAAACAGCCTTTGGTTTGAAAACGCTAAAGCCGCCTTTGGTTTGAAAATGCTAAAGCCGCTTTTGGTTTCAAAACGCTAAAGCTGCCTTTGGTTTCAAAACGCTAAAGTTGCGTAAGGTTTGAAAACGGTAAAGTTGCCTAAGTGTTTGAAAACAGTAAAGTTGCCTAAGATTTGAAAACACTAAATCCGCCTTTGGTTTGAAATTGCTAAATCCGCCTTTGGTTTGAAATTGCTAAAGCCGCCTTTGGTTTGAAAACAATAAAGCCGCCTTTGGTTTGAAAACGCTATAGCAGCATTTGGTTTGAAAACACTTAAGCTGCCTTTGGTTGGAAAACGCTAAACTTGCCTTTGGTTTCAAAACGCTAAAGTTGCCAAAGGTTTGAATACGCTAAAGCTGCCTTTGGTTTGAAAACGCTAAAGCAGCCTTTGTTTTGAAAACGCTAAAGCTGCCTTTGGTTTGAAAATGCTAAAGCCACCTGCTAAAGCCACCTTTGGTTTCAAAACGCTAAAGCTGCCTTTGGTATCAAAACGCTAAAACTGTCTTTGGTTTCAAAACGCTAAAGCTGCCTTTGGTTTCAAAACGCTAAAGCTGCCTTTGGTTTCAAAACGTTAAAAAAACGCTAAAGCCGCCTTTGGTTTGAAAACGTTAAAGCTGCCTTTGGTATGAAAATGCTAAAGCTGCCTTTGGTTTGAAAACGCTAAAGCTGCCTTTGGTTTGAAAACGCTAAAGCCGCCTTTGGTTTGCCGCCTTTGGTTTGAAAACGCTAAAGCCGCCTTTGGTTTAGCCGCCTTTGGTTTTAAAGCCGCCTTTGAAAACGCTAAAGCTGCCTTTGGTTTCAAAACGCTAAAGATGCCGAAGGTTTGAAAACGTTAAAGCCGCCTTTGGTTCGAAAAACCTAAAGCTGCCTTTGGTTTGAAAACGCTAAAGCTCCCTTTGGTTTGAAAACGCTAAAGCCGCCTTTGGTTTGAAAACGCTAAAGCCGCCTTTGGTTTGAAAACGCTAAAGCCGCCTTTGGTTTGAAAACGCTAAAGCCGCCTTTGGTTTGAAAACGCTAAAGCCGCCTTTGGTTTCAAAACGCTAAAGCTGCCTTTGGTTTGAAAACGCTAAAGCTGCCTTTGGTTTGAAAAAGCTAAAGCTGCCTTTGGTTTGAAAACGCTAAAGCTGCCTTTGGTTTGAAAAACGCTAAAGCTGCCTTTGGTTTCAAAACGCTAAAGCCGCCTTTGGTTTCAAAACGCTAAAGCTGCCTTTGGTTTCAAAACGCTAAAGCTGCCTTTGGTTTGAAAACGCTAAAGCCGCCTTTGGGTTTGGTTTGAAAACGCTAAAGCTGCCTTTGGTTTGAAAACGCTAAAGCTGCCTTTGGTTTGAAAACGCTAAAGCTGCCTTTGGTTTGAAAACGCTAAAGCTGCCTTTGGTTTGAAAACGCTAAAGCTGCCTTTGGTTTGAAAACGCTAAAGCCGCCTTTGGTTTGAAAACGCTAAAGCTGCCTTTGGTTTCAAAACGCTAAAGCTGCCTTTGGTTTCAAAACGCTAAAGCTGCCTTTGGTTTCAAAACGCTAAAGCTGCCTTTGGTTTGAAAACGCTAAAGCTGCCTTTGGTTTGAAAACGCTAAAGCTGCCTTTGGTTTGAAAACGCTAAAGCTGCCTTTGGTTTGAAAACGCTAAAGCCGCCTTTGGTTTCAAAACGCTAAAGCTGCCTTTGGTTTGAAAACGCTAAAGCTGCCTTTGGTTTGAAAACGCTAAAGCTAAAGGCTGCCTTTGGTTTGAAAAACGCTAAAGCTGCCTTTGGTTTGAAAACGCTAAAGCCGCCTTTGGTTTGAAAACGCTAAAGCTGCCTTTGGTTTGAAAACGCTAAAGCCGCCTTTGGTTTCAAAACGCTAAAGCTGCCTTTGGTTTCAAAACGCTAAAGCTGCCTTTGGTTTCAAAACGCTAAAGTTGCCTAAGGTTTGAAAACGCTAAAGCTGCCTTTGGTTTGAAAACGCTAAAGCAGCCTTTGGTTTGAAATCGCTAAAGCTGCCTTTGGTAAAATCAAAACGCTAAAGCTGCCTTTGATTTCAAAATGCTAAAGCTGCCTTTGGTTTCAAAACGCTAAAGTTGCCTTTGGTTTCAAAACGCTAAAGTTGCCTAAGGTTTGAAAACGGTAAAGTTACCGATCATGTGAATACGATAAAGCAGCCTTTGGTTTGAAAACGCTAAAGCAGCCTTTGGTTTGAAAACGCTAAAGTTGCCTTTGGTTTGAAAACGCTAAAGCCACCTTTGGTTTCAAAACACTAAAGCTGCCTTTGGTTTCAAAACGCTAAAGCTGCCTTTGGTATCAAAACGCTAAAGCTGCCTTTGGTATCAAAACGCTAAAGCTGCCTTTGGTTTCAAAATGCTAAAGCAGCCTTTGGTTTCAAAGCGTTAAACCCGCCTTTGGTTTCAAAATGCTAAAGCCGCCCTTAGTTTCATAATGCTAAAGTTGCCTAAGGTTTGAAAACGCTAAGGTTGCCGAAGGTTTTAAAATATTAAAGCTGCCTTTGGTTTATATATATTTCCCTCTCCCCCTCCCTCCTCACTCTTCCCCACTCTCCTCCCCCTCCCACTCCCGCTCCCCCTCTCCCTCCACTCTGCCCCGCCTCACTCACATCCCCTCCCAAACCCCTCTCCCATCCCCTACCCCTCTACCCCTCTCTGCACCACCCCTTTCCCCCCACTCTTTCCCCCCTATCTCTCACCTCTTGCACCACTCCCTGCTACCACGCTCCCGCTCATTCCCCCCACACTTCCCCTCTCTCCCCATCCCCCACCCCTCTCCCTTCCACCCCTGTCTGTCACCCCTCCCCTCTCTCCCCTTCACACTACCCCTCTTCCCTTCCCCTCATCCTAAGAGCTAAAGCCGCCTTTGGTTTGAAAACGCTAAAGCCGCCTTTGGTTTGAAAACTCTAAAGCTGCCTTTGGTATCAAAACGCTAATGCTGCCTTTGGTTTCAAAACGCTAAAGCTGCCTTTGGTTTCAAAACGCTAATGCTGCCTTTGGTTTCAAATCGCTAAAGTTACCGAAGGTTTGAAAACACTAAAGCCTCATTTCGTTTGAAAATGCTAAAGCTGCCCTGGTTTGAAAACGCTAAAGCTGCCTTTGGTTTTAAAAATGCTAAAGCTGCATTTGGTTTAAAAACGCTAAAGCCGCCTTTGGTTTCAAAACGCTAAAGCTGACTTTGGTTTGAAAATGCTGAAGCTGCCTTTGGTTTGAAAATGCTAAAGCTGCCTTTGGTATCAAAATGCTAAAACTGCCTTTGGTTTCAAATGGCTAAAACTGCCTTTGGTTTCAAAACGCTAAAGCTGCCTTTGGATTCAAAACGCTAAAGCTGCCTTTGGTTACAAATCGCTAAGCCCGCCTTTGGTTTGAAAATGCTAAAGCCGCCGTTAGTTTCATAACGCTAAGGTTGCCTTAGGTTTGAAAATGCTAAATCTGCCTTCGGTTTGAAAACACTAAAGCCGCATTTGGTTTGAAAACGTTATAGCCGCATTTGGTTTGAAAACACTAAGGCTGCCTTTGGTTGGAAAACACTAAACTTGCCTTTGGTTTCAAAACGATAAAGTTGCCGAAGGTTTGAAAACACTAAAGTTGCCGAAGGTTTGAATACGCTAAAGTAGCCTTTGGTTTGAAAACGCTAAAGCAGCCTTTGGTTTGAAAACGCTAAAGCCACCTTTGGTTTGAAAACGCTAAAGCTGCCTTTGGTTTGAAAACGCTAAAGCTGCCTTTGGTTTCAAAACGCTAAAGCTGCCTTTGGTTTCAAAACGCTAAAGCTGCCTTTGGCTGCCTTTGGTTTCAAAACGCTAAAGCCTTTGGTTTGCCGCCTTTGGTTTGAAAACGTTAAAGCCGCCTTTGGTTTGAAAATGCTAAAGCCGCCTTTGGTTTGAAAACGCTAAAGCTCCCTTTGGTTTGAAAACGCTAAAGCTGCCTTTGGTTTGAAAATGCTAAAGGTTTCAAAACCTTTGGTTTGAAAACGCTAAAGCTGCCTTTGGTTTGAAAACGCTAAAGCCGCCTTTGGTTTGAAAAAAACGCTAAAGCCGCCTTTGGTTTGAAAACTAAAGCTGCCTTTGGTTAAAGCTAAAGCCTTTGGTTTGAAAACGCTAAAGCCGCCTTTGGTTCGAAATAACTAAAGCTGCCTTTGGTTTGAAAACGCTAAAGCTGCCTTTGGTTTGAAAACGCTAAAGCTGCCTTTGGTTTGAAAACGCTAAAGCCGCCTTTGGTTTGAAAACGCTAAAGCTGCCTTTGGTTTCAAAACGCTAAAGCTGCCTTTGGTTTCAAAACGCTAAAGCCGCCTTTGGTTTGAAAACGCTAAAGCTGCCTTTGGTTTGAAAACGCTAAAGCTGCCTTTGGTTTGAAAACGCTAAAGCAGCCTTTGGTTTGAAAACGCTAAAGCTGCCTTTGGTTTGAAAACGCTAAAGCCGACTTTGGTTTGAAAACGCTAAAGCTGCCTTTGGTTTCAAAACGCTAAAGCCGCCTTTGGTTTGAAAACGCTAAAGCCGCCTTTGGTTTGAAAACGCTAAAGCTGCCTTTGGTTTGAAAACGCTAAAGCCGCCTTTGGTTTGAAAACGCTAAAGCTGCCTTTGGTTTGAAAACGCTAAAGCTGCCTTTGGTTTGAAAAACGCTAAAGCTGCCTTTGGTTTGAAACGCTAAAGCTGCCTTTGGTTTGAAAACGCTAAAGCTGCCTTTGGTTTGAAAACGCTAAAGCTGCCTTTGGTTTGAAAACGCTAAAGCTGCCTTTGGTTTGAAAACGCTAAAGCTGCCTTTGGTTTGAAAACGCTAAAGCTGCCTTTGGTTTGAAAACGCTAAAGCTGCCTTTGGTTTGAAAACGCTAAAGCTGCCTTTGGTTTGAAAACGCTAAAGCTGCTTTTGGTTTCAAAACGCTAAAGCTGCCTTTGGTTTGAAAATGCTAAAGCTGACTTTGGTTTGAAAACGCTAAAGCTGCTTTTGGTTTGAAAACGCTAAAGCCGCCTTTGGTTTGAAAATGCGCTAAAGCCGCCTTTGGTTTGAAAACGCTAAAGCTGCCTTTGGTTTGAAAACGCTAAAGCTGCCTTTGGTTTGAAAACGCTAAAGCTGCCTTTGGTTTGAAAACGCTAAAGCTGCCTTTGGTTTGAAAACGCTAAAGCTGCCTTTGGTTTGAAAACGCTAAAGCTGCCTTTGGTTTGAAAACGCTAAAGCTGCCTTTGGTTTCAAAACGCTAAAGCTGCCTTTGGTTTGAAAACGCTAAAGCTGCCTTTGGTTTGAAAACGCTAAAGCTGCCTTTGGTTTGAAAACGCTAAAGCTGCCTTTGGTTTGAAAACGCTAAAGCCGCCTTTGGTTTGAAAACGCTAAACCCGCCTTTGTTTGCCTTTGGTTTGAAAACGCTAAAGCCGCTTTTGGTTTGAAAACGCTAAAGCCGCCTTTGGTTTGAAAATGCTAAAGCTGCCTTTGGTTTCAAAACGCTAAAGCTGCCTTTGGTTTGAAAACGCTAAAGCTGCCTTTGGTTTCAAAACGCTAAAGCTGCCTTTGGTTTGAAAACGCTAAAGTTGCCTAAGGTTCGAAAACGCTAAAGCTGCCTTTGGTTTCAAAACGCTAAAGCTGCCTTTGGTTTGAAAACGCTAAAGCTGCCTTTGGTTTGAAAACGCTAAAGCTGCCTTTGGTTTGAAAACGCTAAAGCTGGCTTTGGTTTGAAAACGCTAAAGCTGCCTTTGGTTTGAAAACGCTAAAGCTGCCTTTGGTTTGAAAAACGCTAAAGCCGCCTTTGGTTTAAAAACGCTAAAGCTGCCTTTGGTTGAAAAACGCTAAAGCTGCTATTGGTTTCAAAACGCAAAAGCTGCCTTTGGTTTGAGCTGCCTTTGGTTTCAAAACGCTAAAGCTGCCTTTGGTTTGAAAACGCTAAAGCTGCCTTTGGTTTGAAAACGCTAAAGCTGCCTTTGGTTTGAAAACGCTAAAGCCGCCTTTGGTTTGAAAACGCTAAAGCCGCCTTTGGTTTGAAAACGCTAAAGCTGCCTTTGGTTTTAAAACGCTAAAGTTCCCGAAGGTTTGAAAACGCTAAAGTGGCCGAAGGTTTGAAAACGCTAAAGCCGCCCTTTGGTTTGAAAACGCTAAAGCTGCCTTTGGTTTGAAAAAGCTAAAGCTGCCTAAAGCTGCCTTTTGTTTGAAAACGCTAAAGCTGCCTTTGGTTTGAAAACGCTAAAGCTGCCTTTGGTTTGAAAACGCTATAGCTGCCTTTGGTTTCAAAATGCTAAAGCTGCCTTTGGTTTGAAAACGCTAAAGCTGCCTTTGGTTTCAAAACGCTAAAGCTGCCTTTGGTTTGAAAACGCTAAAGCTGCCTTTGGTTTGAAAACGCTAAAGCTGCCTTTGGTTGAAAAACGCTAAAGACGCCTTTGGTTTGATAACGCTAAAGCCGCCTTTGGTTTGAAAACGCTAAAAGCTGCCTTTGGTTTTGAAAACGCTAAAGCTGCCTTTGGTTTGAAAACGCTAAAGTCGCCGATGCCTTTGGTTTGAAAACGCTAAAGCTGCCTTTGGTTTGAAAAAAATGCTAAAGCCGCCTTTGGTTTGAAAACGCTAAAGCTGCCTTTGGTTTCAAAACGCTAAAGCTGCCTTTGGTTTCAAAAAACGCTAAAGCTGCCTTTGGTTTCAAAACGCTAAAGTCGCCGATGGTTTGAATATGCTAAAGCCGCCTTTGGTTTGAAAACGCTAAAGTTGCCGCCTTTGAAAACGCTAAAGCCGCATAAGGTTTGAAAATGCTAAAGCTGCCTTTGGTTTGAAAACGCTAAAGCTGCCTTTGGTTTGAAAACGCTAAAGCTGCCATTGGTTTGAAAATGCTAAAGCTGCCTTTGGTTTGAAAACGCTAAAGCCGCATTTGGTTTGAAAAAGCTAAAGCTGCCTTTGGTTTGAAAACGCTAAAGCTGCCTTTGGTTTGAAAAAACCTTTGGTTTGAAAACGCTAAAGCCGCCTTTGGTTTGAAAACGCTAAAGCTTTTGGAAAACGCTAAAGCTGCCTTTGGTTTGAAAACGCTAAAGCCGCCTTTGGTTTCAAAAAAACTAAAGCTGCCTTTGGTTTGAAAACGCTAAAGCTGCCTTTGGTTTGAAAACGCTAAAGCTGCCTTTGGTTTGAAAACGCTAAAGCTGCCTTTGGTTTGAAAACGCTAAAGCTGCCTTTGGTTTGAAAACGCTAAAGCCGCCTTTGGTTTGAAAACGCTAAAGCTGCCTTTGGTTTGAAAACGCTAAAGCTGCCTTTGGTTTCAAAACGCTAAAGCTGCCTTTGGTTTGAAAACGCTAAAGCCGCCTTTGGTTTGAAAACGCTAAAGCCGCCTTTGGTTTGAAAACGCTAAAGCCGCCTTTGGTTTGAAAACGCTAAAGCCGCCTTTGGTTTGAAAACGCTAAAGCCGCCTTTGGTTTCAAAACGCTAAAGCTGCCTTTGGTTTCAAAACGCTAAAGCTGCCTTTGGTTTGAAAACGCTAAAGCTGCCTTTGGTTTGAAAACGCTAAAGCCGCCTTTGGTTTGAAAACGCTAAAGGTTTGAAAACGCTAAAGCTGCCTTTGGTTTGAAAAACGCTAAAGCTGCCTTTGGTTTGAAAACGCTAAAGCCGCCTTTGGTTTGAAAACGCTAAAGCTGCCTTTGTTTTCAAAACGCTAAAAAGCTGCCTTTGGTTTGAAAACGCTAAAGCCGCCTTTGGTTTGAAAACGCTAAAGCTGCCTTTGGTTTGAAAACGCTAAAGCTGCCTTTGGTTTCAAAACGCTAAAGCTGCCTTTGGTTTCAAAGCTGCCTTTGGTTTGAAAACGCCGCCTTTGGTTTGAAAACGCTAAAGCTGCCTTTGGTTTGAAAACGCTAAAGCTGCCTTTGGTTTGAAAACGCTAAAGCTGCCTTTGGTTTGAAAACGCTAAAGCTGCCTTTGGTTTGAAAAACGCTAAAGCCGCCTTTGGTTTGAAAACGCTAAAGCTGCCTTTGGTTTCAAAACGCTAAAGCTGCCTTTGGTTTGAAAACGCTAAAGCCGCCTTTGGTTTGAAAAAAGCCGCTAAAACGCTAAAGCTGCCTTTGGTTTGAAAACGCTAAAGCTGCCTTTGGTTTGAAAACGCTAAAGCTGCCTTTGGTTTGAAAACGCTAAAGCTGCCTTTGGTTTGAAAACGCTAAAGCTGCCTTTGGTTTGAAAACGCTAAAGCTGCCTTTGGTTTCAAAACGCTAAAGCTGCCTTTGGTTTGAAAACGCTAAAGCCGCCTTTGGTTTGAAAATGCTAAAGCTGCCTTTGGTTTGAAAACGCTAAAGCTGCCTTTGGTTTGAAAACGCTAAAGCTGCCTTTGGTTTGAAAACGCTAAAGCCGCCTTTGGTTTGAAAACGCTAAAGCTGCCTTTGGTTTCAAAACGCTAAAGCTGCCTTTGGTTTGAAAACGCTAAAGCTGCCTTTGGTTTGAAAACGCTAAAGCTGCCTTTGGTTTGAAAACGCTAAAGCTGCCTTTGGTTTGAAAACGCTAAAGCTGCCTTTGGTTTGAAAACGCTTTGGTTTCAAAAGACTAAAGCTGCCTTTGGTTTGAAAAACGCTAAAGCTGCCTTTGGTTTCAAAACGCTAAAGCTGCCTTTGGTTTGAAAACGCTAAAGCTGCCTTTGGTTTGAAAACGCTAAAGCTGCCTTTGGTTTGAAAACGCTAAAGCTGCCTTTTTGGTTTGAAAACGCTAAAGCTGCCTTTGCCTTTGGTTTGAAAACGCTAAAGCCGCCTTTGGTTTGAAAACGCTAAAGCTGCCTTTGGTTTCAAAACGCTAAAGCTGCCTTTGGTTTGAAAACGCTAAAGTTGCCTTTGGTTTGAAAACGCTAAAGCTGCCTTTGGTTTGAAAACGCTAAAGCTGCCTTTGGTTTGAAAACGCTAAAGCCGCCTTTGGTTTGAAAACGCTAAAGCTGCCTTTGGTTTGAAAACGCTAAAGCTGCCTTTGGTTTGAAAACGCTAAAGCTGCCTTTGGTTTGAAAACGCTAAAGCCGCCTTTGGTTTGAAAACGCTAAAGCCGCCTTTGGTTTGAAAACGCTAAAGCTGCCTTTGGTTTGAAAACGCTAAAGCTGCCTTTGGTTTGAAAACGCTAAAGCTGCCTTTGGTTTGAAAAAAAACTAAAGCTGCCTTTGGTTTGAAAACGCTCAAGCTGCCGTTGGTTTGAAAACGCTAAAGCCCTTTGGTTTGAAAACGCTAAAGCCGCCTTTGGTTTGAAAACGCTAAAGCTGCCTTTGGTTTGAAAACGCTAAAGCTGCCTTTGGTTTGAAAATGCTAAAGCCGCCTTTGGATTGAAAACGCTAAATTTACCGCTGCCCACTAAGGTTTGAAAACGCTAAAGCTGCCTTTGGTTTGAAAACGCTAAAGCTGCTTTTGGTTTGAAAACGCTAAAGCCGCCTTTGGTTTGAAAATGCTAAAGCTAAAGCCGCCTTTGGTTTGAAAACGCTAAAGCTGCCTTTGGTTTCAAAACGCTAAAGCTGCCTGGTTTTGGTTTTTGAAACGCTAAAGCTGCCTTTGGTTTGAAAACGCTAAAGCTGCCTTTGGTTTGAAAACGCTAAAGCCGCCTTTGGTTTGAAAACTCTAAAGCCGCCTTTGGTTTGAAAACGCTAAAGCTGCCTTTGGTTTCAAAACGCTAAAGCTGCCTTTGGTTTGAAAACGCTAAAGCTGCCTTTGGTTTGAAAACGCTCAAGCTGCCTTTGGTTTGAAAACGCTAAAGCTGCCTTTGGTTTGAAAACGCTAAAGCTGCCTTTGGTTTGAAAACGCTAAAGCTGCCTTTGGTTTGAAAACGCTAAAGCTGCCTTTGGTTTGAAAACGCTAAAGCTGCCTTTGGTTTGAAAACGCTAAAGCCGCCTTTGGTTTGAAAACGCTAAAGCTGCCTTTGGTTTGAAAACGCTAAAGCTGCCTTTGGTTTGAAAACGCTAAAGCTGCCTTTGGTTTGAAAACGCTAAAGCTGCCTTTGGTTTGAAAACGCTAAAGCTGCCTTTGGTTTAAAAACGCTAAAGCTGCCTTTGGTTTGAAAACGCTAAAGCCGCCGAAGGTTTGAAAACGCTAAAGCTGCCTTTGGTTTCAAAAACGCTAAAGCTGCCTTTGGTTTGAAAACGCTAAAGCTGCCTTTGGTTTGAAAACGCTAAAGCTGCCTTTGGTTTGAAAAAGCTAAAGCCGCCTTTGGTTTGAAAACGCTAAAGCCGCCTTTGGTTTGAAAACGCTAAAGCTGCCTTTGGTTTGAAAACGCTAAAGCAGCCTTTGGTTTGAAAACGCTAAAGCCGCCTTTGGTTTGAAAACGCTAAAAGCTGCCTTTGGTTTGAAAACGCTAAAGCCGCCTTTGGTTTGAAAACGCTAAAGCTGCCTTTGGTTTGAAAACGCTAAAGCCGCCGAAGGTTTGAAAATGCTAAAGTCGCTAAACGCTAAAGCCGCCTTTGGTTTGAAAATGCTAAAGCTGCCTTTGGTTTGAAAAAACTAAAGCTGCCTTTGGTTTGAAAACGCTAAAGCTGCCTTTGGTTTGAAAACGCTAAAGCTGCCTTTGGTTTGAAAACGCTAAAGCTGCCTTTGGTTTGAAAACGCTAAAGCTGCCTTTGGTTTCAAAACGCTAAAGCTGCCAATGGTTTCAAAACGCCAAAGCTGCTTTTGGTTTGAAAACGCTAAAGCTGCCTTTGGTTTCAAAACTCTAAAGCCGCTTTTGGATTGAAAACGCTAAAGCCGCCTTTGGTTTGAAAACGCTAAAGCTGCCTTTGGTTTGAAAACGCTAAAGCTAAAACGCTAAAGCTGCCTTTGGTTTGAAAATGCTAAAGCTAAAGCTGCCTTTGGTTTGAAAAAAGCTAAAGCTGCCTTTGGTTTGAAAACGCTAAAGCTGCCTTTGGTTTGAAAACGCTAAAGCTGCCTTTGGTTTGAAAACGCTAAAGCTGCCTTTGGTTTGAAAACGCTAAAGCTGCCTTTGGTTTGAAAACGCTAAAGCTGCCTTTGGTTTGAAAACGCTAAAGCTGCGCTAAAGCCGCCTTTGGTTTGAAAACGCTAAAGCTGCCTTTGGTTTGAAAACGCTAAAGCTGCCTTTGGTTTGAAAACGCTAAAGCCGCCTTTGGTTTGAAAACGCTAAAGCCGCCTTTGGTTTGAAAACGCTAAACTTTCCTAAGGTTTGAAAAAGCTAAAGTTGCATAAGGTTTGAAAATGCTAAAGCCTCCTTTCGCTTGAAAACACTAAACCCGCCTTTGGTTTGAAAACGCTAAAGGTGCCTTTGGTTTGAAAACGCTAAAGCTGCCTTTGGTTTGAAAACGCTAAAAGCTGCCTTTGGTTTGAAAACGCTAAAGCTGCCTTTGGTTTGAAAACGCTAAAGCTGCCTTTGGTTTGAAAACGCTAAAGCTGCCTATGGTATGAAAACGCTAAAGTTGCCTTTGGTTTCAAAACGCTAAAGTTGCCTAAGATTTGAAAACGCTAAATCCGCCATTGGTTTGAAAACGCTAAAGCCGCCTTTGTTTTGAAAATGCTAAAGCTGCCTTTGGTTTGAAAACGCTAAAGCTGCCTTTGGTTTGAAAACGCTAAAGCTGCCTTTGGTTTGAAAACGCTAAAGCCGCCTTTGGTTTGAAAACGCTAAAGCTGCCTTTGGTTTTGAAAACGCTAAAGCTGCCTTTGGTTTGAAAACGCTAAAGCTGCCTTTGGTTTGAAAACGCTAAAGCCGCCTTTGGTTTGAAAACGCTAAAGCTGCCTTTGGTTTGAAAACGCTAAAGCTGCCTTTGGTTTGAAAACGCTAAAGCTGCCTTTGGTTTGAAAACGCTAAAGCTGCCTTTGGTTTGAAAAAATGCTAAAGCCGCCTTTGGTTTGAAAACGCTAAAGCTGCCTTTGGTTTGAAAACGCTAAAGCTGCCTTTGGTTTGAAAACGCTAAAGCTGCCTTTGGTTTGAAAACGCTAAAGCCGCCTTTGGTTTGAAAACGCTAAAGCTGCCTTTGGTTTGAAAACGCTAAAGCCGCCTTTGGTTTGAAAACGCTAAAGCCTGCCTTTGGTTTGAAAACGCTAAAGCTGCCTTTGGTTTAAAAACGCTAAAGCTGCCTTTTGGTTTGAAAACGCTAAAGCTGCCTTTGGTTTGAAAACGCTAAAGCTGCCTTTGGTTTGAAAAACTAAAGCTGCCTTTGGTTTGAAAACGCTAAAGCTGCCTTTGGTTTGAAAACGCTAAAGCTGCCTTTGGTTTGAAAAAGCTAAAGCTGCTTTGGTTTGAAAACGCTTTGGTTTGAAAACGCTAAAGCTGCCGATGGTTTGAAAACGCTAAATCCGCCTTTGGTTTGAAAACGCTAAAGCCGCCTTTGGTTTGAAAACGCTAAAGCTGCCTTTGGTTTGAAAACGCTAAAGCTGCCTTTGGTTTGAAAACGCTAAAGCTGCCTTTGGTTTGCAAAACGCTAAAGCCGCCTTTGGTTTGAAAACGCTAAAGCTGCCTTTGGTTTGAAAACGCTAAAGCTGCCTTTGGTTTGAAAACGCTAAAGCTGCCTTTGGTTTGAAAACGCTAAAGCTGCCTTTGGTTTGAAAACGCTAAAGCTGCCTTTGGTTTGAAAACGCTAAAGCTGCCTTTGGTTTGAAAACGCTAAAGCCGCCTTTGGTTTGAAAACGCTAAAGCTGCCTTTGGTTTGAAAACGCTAAAGCTGCCTTTGGTTTGAAAACGCTAAAGCTGCCTTTGGTTTGAAAACGCTAAAGCCGCCTTTGGTTTGAAAACGCTAAAGCTGCCTTTGGTTTGAAAACGCTAAAGCCGCCTTTGGTTTGAAAACGCTAAAGCTGCCTTTGGTTTGAAAACGCTAAAGCTGCCTTTGGTTTGAAAACGCTAAAGCTGCCTTTGGTTTGAAAACGCTAAAGCCGCCTTTGGTTTGAAAACGCTAAAGCTGCCTTTGGTTTGAAAACGCTAAAGCTGCCTTTGGTTTGAAAACGCTAAAGCTGCCTTTGGTTTGAAAACGCTAAAGCTGCCTTTGGTTTGAAAACGCTAAAGCCGCCTTTGGTTTGAAAACGCTAAAGTTACCGAACGTTTGAAAATGCTAAAGTCGCTAAAGGTTTGAAAACGCTAAAGCTGCTTTTTGGTTTGAAAACGCTAAATCCGCCTTTGGTTTGAAAATGCTAAAGCCGCCTTTGGTTTAAAAACGCTAAAGCTGCCTTTGGTTTCAAAACGCTAAAGATGCCTTTGGTTTGAAAATGCTAAAGCTGCCTTTGGTTTGAAAACGCTAAAGCCGCCTTTGGTTTGAAAACGCTAAAGCCGCCTTTGGTTTGAAAACGCTAAAGCTGCCTTTGGTTTGAAAACGCTAAAGCTGCCTTTGGTTTGAAAACGCTAAAGCTGCCTTTGGTTTGAAAACGCTAAAGCTGCCTTTGGTTTCAAAACGCTAAAGCTGCCTTTGGTTTGAAAACGCTAAAGCCACCTTTGGTTTGAAAACGCTAAAGCCGCCTTTGGTTTGAAAACGCTAAAGCTGCCTTTGGTTTGAAAACGCTAAAGCTGCCTTTGGTTTGAAAACGCTAAAGCCGCCTTTGGTTTGAAAACGCTAAAGCCGCCTTTGGTTTGAAAACGCTAAAGCTGCCTTTGGTTTGAAAACGCTAAAGCTGCCTTTGGTTTGAAAACGCTAAAGCTGCCTTTGGTTTGAAAACGCTAAAGCTGCCTTTGGTTTGAAAACGCTAAAGCCGCCTTTGGTTTGAAAAAACTAAAGCTGCCTTTGGTTTGAAAACGCTAAAGCTGCCTTTGGTTTGAAAACGCTAAAGCTGCCTTTGGTTTGAAAACGCTAAAGCCGCCTTTGGTTTGAAAACGCTAAAGCTGCCTTTGGTTTGAAAACGCTAAAGCTGCCTTTGGTTTGAAAACGCTAAAGCTGCCTTTGGTTTGAAAAACGCTAAAGCTGCCTTTGGTTTGAAAACGCTAAAGCTGCCTTTGGTTTGAAAACGCTAAAGCTGCCTTTGGTTTGAAAACGCTAAAGCCGCCTTTGGTTTGAAAACGCTAAAGCCGCCTTTGGTTTGAAAACGCTAAAGCTGCCTTTGGTTTGAAAACGCTAAAGCAGCTAAAGCCTTTGGTTTGAAAACGCTAAAGCTGCCTTTGGTTTGAAAACGCTAAAGCTGCCTTTGGTTTGAAAACGCTAAAGCCGCCTTTGGTTTGAAAACGCTAAAGCTGCCTTTGGTTTGAAAACGCTAAAGCTGCCTTTGGTTTGAAAACGCTAAAGCCGCCTTTGGTTTGAAAACGCTAAAGCTGCCTTTGGTTTGAAAACGCTAAAGCTGCCTTTGGTTTGAAAACGCTAAAGCCGCCTTTGGTTTGAAAACGCTAAAGCTGCCTTTGGTTTGAAAACGCTAAAGCTGCCTTTGGTTTGAAAACGCTAAAGCTGCCTTTGGTTTGAAAACGCTAAAGCTGCCTTTGGTTTGAAAACGCTAAAGCTGCCTTTGGTTTGAAAACGCTAAAGCCGCCTTTGGTTTGAAAACGCTAAAGCTGCCTTTGGTTTGAAAACGCTAAAGCTGCCTTTGGTTTGAAAACTAAAGCTGCCTTTGGTTTGAAAACGCTAAAGCTGCCTTTGGTTTGAAAAACTAAAGCTGCCTTTGGTTTGAAAACGCTAAAGCTGCCTTTGGTTTGAAAACGCTAAAGCTGCCTTTGGTTTGAAAACGCTAAAGCTGCCTTTGGTTTGAAAACGCTAAAGCTGCCTTTGGTTTGAAAACGCTAAAGCCGCCTTTGGTTTGAAAACGCTAAAGCTGCCTTTGGTTTGAAAACGCTAAAGCTGCCTTTGGTTTGAAAACGCTAAAGCCGCCTTTGGTTTGAAAACGCTAAAGCTGCCTTTGGTTTGAAAACGCTAAAGCCGCCTTTGGGTTTGAAAACGCTAAAGCTGCCTTTGGTTTGAAAACGCTAAAGCCGCCTTTGGTTTGAAAACGCTAAAGCTGCCTTTGGTTTGAAAACGCTAAAGCCGCCTTTGGTTTGAAAACGCTAAAGCCGCCTTTGGTTTGAAAACGCTAAAGCTGCCTTTGGTTTGAAAACGCTAAAGCTGCCTTTGGTTTGAAAACGCTAAAGCTGCCTTTGGTTTGAAAACGCTAAAGCTGCCTTTGGTTTGAAAACGCTAAAGCTGCCTTTGGTTTGAAAACGCTAAAGCTGCCTTTGGTTTGAAAACGCTAAAGCTGCCTTTGGTTTGAAAACGCTAAAGCTGCCTTTGGTTTGAAAACGCTAAAGCTGCCTTTGGTTTGAAAACGCTAAAGCCGCCTTTGGTTTGAAAATGCTAAAGCTGCCTTTGGTTTGAAAACGCTAAAGCTGCCTTTGGTTTGAAAACGCTAAAGCTGCCTTTGGTTTGAAAACGCTAAAGCTGCCTTTGGTTTGAAAACGCTAAAGCCGCCTTTTGGTTTGAAAACGCTAAATCCGCCTTTGGTTTGAAAACGCTAAAGCCGCCTTTGGTTTGAAAACGCTAAAGCTGCCTTTGGTTTGAAAACGCTAAAGCTGCCTTTGGTTTGAAAACGCTAAAGCTGCCTTTGGTTTGAAAACGCTAAAGCCGCCTTTGGTTTGAAAACGCTAAAGCCGCCTTTGGTTTGAAAACGCTAAAGCTGCCTTTGGTTTGAAAACGCTAAAGCTGCCTTTGGTTTGAAAACGCTAAAGCTAAAAACGCTAAAGCCGCCTTTGGTTTGAAAACGCTAAAGCTGCCTTTGGTTTGAAAACGCTAAAGCTGCCTTTGGTTTGAAAACGCTAAAGCCGCCTTTGGTTTGAAAACGCTAAAGCCGCCTTTGGTTTGAAAACGCTAAAGCTGCCTTTGGTTTGAAAACGCTAAAGCTGCCTTTGGTTTGAAAACGCTAAAGCTGCCTTTGGTTTGAAAACGCTAAAGCTGCCTTTGGTTTGAAAACGCTAAAGCTGCCTTGGTTTGAAAACGCTAAAGCCGCCTTTGGTTTGAAAACGCTAAAGCTGCCTTTGGTTTGAAAACGCTAAAGCTGCCTTTGGTTTGAAAACGCTAAAGCTGCCTTTGGTTTGAAAACGCTAAAGCTGCCTTTGGTTTGAAAACGCTAAAGCTGCCTTTGGTTTGAAAACGCTAAAGCTGCCTTTGGTTTGAAAACGCTAAAGCTGCCTTTGGTTTGAAAAACGCTAAAGCTGCCTTTGGTTTGAAAACGCTAAAGCTGCCTTTGGTTTGAAAACGCTAAAGCGCCTTTGGTTTGAAAACGCTAAAGCCGCCTTTGGTTTGAAAACGCTAAAGCTGCCTTTGGTTTGAAAACGCTAAAGCTGCCTTTGGTTTGAAAATGCTAAAGCTGCCTTTGGTTTGAAAACGCTAAAGCCGCCTTTGGTTTGAAAACGCTAAAGCCGCCTTTGGTTTGAAAACGCTAAAGCTGCCTTTGGTTTGAAAACGCTAAAGCCGCCTTTGGTTTGAAAACGCTAAAGCCGCCTTTGGTTTGAAAACGCTAAAGCTGCCTTTGGTTTGAAAACGCTAAAGCTGCCTTTGGTTTGAAAACGCTAAAGCTGCCTTTGGTTTGAAAACGCTAAAGCTGCCTTTGGTTTGAAAACGCTAAAGCCGCCTTTGGTTTGAAAACGCTAAAGCTGCCTTTGGTTTGAAAACGCTAAAGCCGCCTTTGGTTTGAAAACGCTAAAGCCGCCTTTGGTTTGAAAACGCTAAAGCTGCCTTTGGTTTGAAAACGCTAAAGCTACCCAAGGTTTGCCTAAAGTTTGAAAACGCTAAAGCCGCCTTTGGTTTGAAAACGCTAAAGCTGCCTTTGGTTTGAAAACGCTAAAGCTGCCTTTGGTTTGAAAACGCTAAAGCCGCCTTTGGTTTGAAAACGCTAAAGCTAAAGCCCTTTGGTTTGAAAACGCTAAAGCTGCCTTTGGTTTGAAAACGCTAAAGCCGCCTTTGGTTTGAAAACGCTAAAGCTGCCTTTGGTTTGAAAACGCTAAAGCCGCCTTTGGTTTGAAAACGCTAAAGCTGCCTTTGGTTTGAAAAACGCTAAAGCTGCCTTTGGTTTGAAAACGCTAAAGCTGCCTTTGGTTTGAAAAACGCTAAAGCTGCCTTTGGTTTGAAAACGCTAAAGCTGCCTTTGGTTTGAAAACGCTAAAGCTGCCTTTGGTTTGAAAACGCTAAAGCTGCCTTTGTTTTGAAAACGCTAA
>NW_026576792.1:52500-69103 GCF_028641065.1 Leucoraja erinaceus | reverse complement strand
CTTCGATTTAGTTTTTTCGTCTATTGGCTGGAATTACCTTGTATCAGCCACTGTAGCCTCTTTTCTACCCTCGAAAATTCTTTCTTCTTAGTCGGAATTTGAAAAGGATCCGGCAAAATCTTTCCGGAGTTACTTCCACAAGGAAATTTATTTTGCCATTGATGTTACCAAACCGTATCCTTGGTAGGTGGCCCTGTCAGTCACACTTTGGGGCCCAGCTCCCCCCCTCATGTCTCTGTAGTCCCTTTGCCCAGATGAAATACCCGGACACATTCGATATAACCTTTATCCTTTTATCAAATTGTCGGATTTAAAAAATGTTTCATTTTGGTGGTTTCGCCGACCTCTCCTAATGGTTCCTTTACCCTGGTTTCCGTTAATTGGAAAATTCGGTTTAATTTTACACAACACTTAAAATCCAGAATTGTCTGGTCCCAGGGTAGGTATAGTGCAAGCTGCTCTTAGGAAAACTTCATCCGGACACACTCCACCAAATCTCGGTTTTGGCACGGACGGTTCCACCGAAGCGATGTGGCGGACAAACCCAATTTGTCGCAATGGCCGGGACTTTGAATTTGAATTTGCTGGCCGGCGGCCGGGGAAACCAAATTTTTTTTTTTCATTTTTCTGTAACTCGGTCCACACAGTTTCAGGCGGATGCATTCACCATAAACTGAACTTCCGATGCCTTAATTTTGCGGCCTGGATTGGGCTCCGCGCGGCGGTTTTAAGAAATCGGCCACCTCGATTCGGTCCGCCGGCGATTCCTCTTCCCACAACAGCGGGGTCACCCGACGCGCGCTCCCAGCCTATCGCGGATTTAGGGGGCCGAGTCTCGGAAGCTGCCCACCCAAAAAAGAGGCCAGTCACCAGTGTGGGGGGTGTGTTGGACGTTGTGTGAACCGAACATAGGCGCCGGCCCGGACTCACTCGGTGTCTACCGTGAAATCCGTGTGCTGGCATCCGGCCGAGCTACTCACCGAAGCGCCCTGTGTCGATTAAATTAAACGACGATTTGTTTGCACGGGCGGGTCGAATCTGACTTCACAGCAGTCGGCTCTTCAGGGAAACTCTGGCCCGGACTGAACCTAAATGGAATACTCCCCATAGGGAAGACGGCGGGAGGGCGAGTTTCTCGGCTTGTATATCGGCCCCCGGGGGTCTGCGCGGCGGCGTAGGCTGGATGTTCCGGTACGCATCAACTCGTCGCCTCCGCCTCACAGCTTTCTTCCATGGGAAGGAGTCCTCGCCCACCCACTGATGACCCCCTTTTTTTCCCTCCCGTCTCAAACGCACCCCCTCCTCGTGGAAACCCCCCTCGTTGCCAATTTCCGGCTTTAGAACAACTTTTTATCAATAACTTCCCCGTCGCGACACATCAACCGCACCTCCACTTCTCCCCCTGTCCACTCCCCTGTCTCACCTCCAATCTCCTCACATCACATTAACGCTCTGCCCATCGACTCGCACTCCGCAAACAAACCCAGATTTGGTTATCAAACCCGCTGACAAGGGAGGTGCCGTGGTAGTCTGGCGGCGCCGATCTCTCTACAAAGCTGAGGGCCCCACGCGCAAAACATCGGACACCTCCTCCTACTTTCCCCCTGGACCATGACCCGCCACTGACGAGGCACCATGCCACCATCTCTGTCCAGCACCCATCACCAACTTCATCCACTCCAATGCCCTACCCGACCCGAGCCTCCTACACCCTCATCGTTCCCAGTGCCCCGCACAGCCCCGATTTTTACCTTCTCCCTCCTAAAATCCACAAACCTGATTGTCCCGGAAGACCCTCTGATCTCCGCCTGTTCGTTGTGTCCCCCCCGCCCACCCGAACTCCAATTTCCAATTGGACCTTGACTCCATCCTTATTCCACCCTTGGTTTAAATTCCCTCCCTACCTATGTCCAAAGGACACCTCAGACACTCCTCCGTCGTCGCGCCTCGTTCTCCGCGCATTCAATTTCTCTATGTGCCCTCACCCCCGCCGGCTCAGTCAATCTTCTCACCATGTGGACGTCCAATCACTATACAACTAACCCCTTCCATTCCCCCACCACCATGTTCGTCATGGTCCTCTACAGCCCTCTTCGGCCTTCTTCCTATCCCTCACCAGAGAAGCAACCGCATACCCAGGCCACTGACACTCTCGCTCCTCCCGCCTAGCTAGCTGCGTCCTGTAGCGCGAGTGGTCCTTACCCCAACTCAATAACTTCGAGTTCGACTCCTCCCAACTTCCCATCCAATACCTACAATTGCCTGTAGCTATGGGCACACCACGGGGCATGGGCCCCAGGCTATGCCTGCCTATTTGTAGGTTTACGTCACACAATCCTTGTTCAATACATACCAGGGCCCCATTCTCCCCACCCTCTCCTCTACGCCCCCCTCCCGCTACATTATCGAACCGACGACTGCTTTGGTTGGTCAACCACCTTCCGGCACCCGCCGGCACCCGCGACAACAAACTGACCGACGTCATCCCACTTCACCACTAATCTTCCACAATATTCCGTGCTGGACTCAATTACACCTGGAGGCATCTCCGACACTTCCCTACTCACCCTCCTTGACCTGCAACTACTCATCTCCATTGCAGGTGGATAGGGACTTCTTTTACTAGACTTTAACAAACGGGACTATAAACCACTGGAACCTCCACCATGGCTATATGGACTACACTCTTCAACACTGCCTGCTTCCTGTACCCTGCTCACCTGTTAATCACCCTTACTTCCCCTATTCTCTCGTCTACCAAGTACTCTGCCGTCTCCGCCGCGGGCGTATCCCATGATGCTAAGGCGAATCCAGTCACCAGGTACATCTGAAATTGTCCTCACTAAATTCAGGGAACGGGTGGTTCCCCTCCTCCACCAATGACAGGAGGGGCTCGCATCCCAGGGTCTCCATCCTTCCCCAACCGCAAACCTGCTTGCTCATCTTCCCCATCGCCGCCAAACTCATTCGCAACAAAAGGGGACCTAAGTTCCCCCCCCCAACCGCAGTTTCTCACCCTTTTCCACCCCCCCAACCAGCCGTCCCATCACATAAACAAGTAATCAAAAAAAGAACGCCACCGCCGTCCCCAGTTTGTCGCCACCTCCAGGGGTGTCCACGTGATGGCCCCACTTACTCTGCCACATTCTCCCCCGCTGTCGGGGGGCCCCCATCCCCCCATATGTATCTGCCTTCCGCAAAGGACCGCGTCCCTCCATAAACTCCCTTTGTCAATTGTCTTTCTCCGTTCCTCTCCCCCCCCTCTCGGTCCACAGAAGCCCCCTCAGGCCCTCCCCAGGCACTTTTTCCCTTCGCCAGGGCCCTTCAGGCAGCAGATGCACTCACTTGTCCCTTCTACTGCTCCCCCCCTCAAACTCCCTTTCAGGGACCAATGCAAGCAAATCAGTTCCCAGGTGTGCGCACAAGAGGCTTACTTACCCTCGCATTCTCTTCCGCAAACACATCTATTGCCGCCGTCTTGACGATCTCTAGGATGGTAGCACAGATCTATATCTCGGTTTTGCACCAGCACTGCACGCCGTTGGGGGCCGATGTTTTTGCCCGAACAAAACCACTACGGCTCGGTTCCGCAATAACCTAGCTGAACCTCCCGGTGGCTCTAAGAACTTTCAAAACTCCACCTCCCCACTCCGCCTCCTGACCCTCTGTCCTGGGTTCTCATCCATGGGCACACGAGAAGCAACGGACCAATTGGAGGAAAACACAAAAAGAGCACCTCATACTTCGTTGGGGGATGCTCTGCACCGGGGGCATGACAACATTCGAATTATTCCCCCAATTCGGTTGTCCTTGCTGTCTCATCCCCTTCCCAATCAGCCCCTGCATGTCTTTTTTTTTTTTCCTCCAGACAGCCGTTAGCCTTCCGGCTAACTCCCTCCTTTTACCTTCATATGCCACCACCACACCCAAACCCCTGAATCAAGTCTGGAAGAGGGTTTCGGCCCGGGGAAAACGTTGCCTATGTCCGTCACGCTCCATAGATTGCTGCTGCACCCGCTGAGGTTTCTCCCAGCTTTTCTGTGTAAACTCGTTCGATACAGTCCGCCTGTGGAGAAATCGCGTGTCTCCGGGGCATCTCACAGCCAACCGGGATTTTCAGGGGAGGTTCCCGGGCAGACGGACCATACAACTCGGTCATTCAACAATGTGAAGGATTTTCGGCCCCGGTGCGGGGGCCACCGACCTCTCTGGGGGTTTCCAAACACGGTGGGCAGCAAACGCCGAGCTCCCTCCCCCCCGCCGGCCCCCGAAAAAACGACGGGACCCCTGGGGAAAAAACGCGAGCGAAAAAACCCCAGTGGCTTGGTTGAAAAAAAAACAAGAATGTTGGAACCGGCGGGTGGAATTCTTGCCGGCCTGCCGCCAAGGGGTTTCGTGGATCTCCGGCCCGGGCCAGTCCGGCTGGATCCATTCCCCATAAGGCCGACTTCCCCAAGGACCGGAATTTTGCGGGGCCTCTACTTCAGCTGCCCCCGGCGGGGCTCCGGGCTCGCTGTTTTCGGTGCTAATTCGGACTTCCGGCAGCGGGGAGCACCAGCGTTGGGAGAAAAACCGGGTCGTCCCGCCCCCCCCCCCCACCCACCCCCCCCCCCCCCCCCCCCCCCCCCCCCACCACCCCCCCCCCCCCCCCCCCCCCCCCCCCGATTTTATCGCGATTTATTTTGGCAGGATATGATTTTTTCCCGGCACAGGCGGTACACCAAGCGACTGATGCCTGCCTAACACCGGGCGGCATCCAGGCCGCCGGGCCTTCCGCGGACGGGCCTCGTGGTGCACAACGCAATTTGGCAATAAATCAACGGGGCCGAAGCGTGCCGCCTGCAACAGAAATCTGAAAACTCCAGCCAGCGTCAGGAATGTGTGGATCCTCCCCATAGAAGCCTTCCGAGGCAATAAGGCCCCACAACTAGGACAATAGGGCAGGAGGCGGAAATTCGGACCCTTTCGTCGTCAGCACCGCCAGTTCAACTGTGAATGCAGTCTGGTCCATCCTTATTCATACCCCGTTCCTGCCTTCTGTTCGAAATTTATCCCCTGAACTTGCTGATCTGTTAAGATATCTATTTATATATCTCTTGAAAGAGTTTAGCCCGGAGAACCCGACCTAAAACACCGCATTTACTGGTGTGTGGCGATAATTCCACGGGGAACCTCAACACTTGGGGGGAAAAGGAGGAAAAATGTTTTTCCTCATTCCGTTCTAACAATGGCTACACCTTATTATTAAAAACCTGTGGTCTCTAGTATTGGACGGCTCCCCAGCTCGGGCTCGGGAACAAGTTTCCGGGCCTTTAGCGTGGGGTGCAAAAAACCCTTAATTAATTGATTAAGTTTCAATTTTTTCAATATAAGATCACACTCAAATCCTTTCTAAATTACCACAGTAGTTACGCCCCAGGCCACACCATTCCTTCAAAATGACCATCCCCGCTAATTCTCGGGGGAATAAAAAAAACTGTGAACCGAACACTTGCACTCCCCTCAATTTGCAAGGAATGTCCTTCCGTCAAAATGTTGAGACCAAAACTGGCACACAATCATCAGGGTTTGTGGTCTAACTGGGAAGTTCATGTTAACCAACTCCAGAACCAACCTTATTTGTTTCTACCAACTCAAACTCCCTTGTTCAGGAAGGCCAATATGCCATTCGTATTCTTCACTGGATGTTGTACCTGCATGCTTTCTTCATGAACTGGACGAAAAAAGTTCACCCAGATAAACACCCCACCCGGCTGTTATCCCACTGTTTTCTTAAATTCCTCGGACACAATGTTAGATAATAATTCTGACAAAACCTCTGCCCCTCCCCCCGACCAGTTCCCCACAGAGCTGGTTTCCGGGGGCGGGGGGTGGGGTTGGGGGGGGAGGGGGGGGGGGGACAGAGGAACAAACTCCAAGGAACTGTGTTGGTGGCGTCTGTAGACTGGGGGGCATGTTTTCAAGGATCGGCAAACGGACTTGAAACGAATACGCCCACAGTCGGTTACAGAACGGTTTAAAGAAATGTGTGGAGGACTGCTCATCCCTACAAAAAAACCTTCCCGAGTGTTTCCCAACTCAGAAAACATTGGATGAACTTTGAGGATGCCGCACTCTTCTAGTTCATTCCAGGGGACACAGGGCATTCAACTCCAATTGATTACAATGTGCATTCAAATTGGTGGACCTACATGAAAATCAGTAGGCCTCAAAAAAGGCAAAAAGGGCCTTCTTCGGCACATTGCCCTAAAATCCAAATGGGAGGGATGAAACCGATGAATGTCGGCAGTTGTGGCCGGAGCCTGAATGCAATCACCTCCTACACCCAAGAGCGAAAACCAGGAGGGCAAGCTCAAATGGTCGGCGAAACATTCAACCTTCCCTGAAACGTTGCTCAATGTGTTTTACGCACCGCTTTGATAAGGAGAATACTGATGTGGACTTCCAGAGCACTCTCGCTGTGAGGTATTTCAGGTCTCTCAGGTCAACAGGGCTGACATCGGAAATCCTTCAAGAGGCGATTGTGAAAACCCCAAAAGCACTGGCGTCTCTGATTGGCTTTTTAAATAACCGGTTTAATGTTCCAAAACCTGTGCGGGCCCCCACCCTGGGCTCTGGAGTTTTTAGGGACCCATTTTTCAAACCTCTCACTTCTGGAAGGTCTGAAGGGTCCACACCTGCTTTCACAAAGGGCAATCAATTTATACCAGTGCCCAAGTTAGAGTAAGGAGTAAGCGGGTGACCCGTGCCATCAATGGACTTGACATCTTTTTTATCTCCCTTTCGAGCATCTCCGTTTTTCGTTCTTCAAAATCTGATTTCCTTCTTCTCTCTATCCGGCTCTCAATCTATGCCGCCTCTCCGTTCCTCGATCCATCTTCCTCTGCGGAACCCCAGCAGAGCACTACAGGCCCAGGGTGGTGGATGAAGTGCTTTGAGGAGGCGGATAATTGGACGCAAATCCACTCTTACCTCGACAAAAAAACAGGGACCCACTGCAGTTTCGCTTTACCCGCCACAAGTGTCAACATTGGGGATTGCGCTCTCGTGGCCCTCCACTCCGAACTGGACCCACTGGACAAACAAAAACACTTACTGTGTTCCGATGGTTATCTTCGATTACAGCTCGGACATTTAACAAATCCCTCCTACAAAAAAAAAGGGTTACCAAACTAGGCAGAACTGGTGTCTCTGCGCAATCCCTCGCAAATTGGAAATTCCCGTTCAAATGCTCATCCAAAGGAAGACACAGTCTGTTTGCGATGGTGGAAATGTGTCAGCCTCATAACAATCAAGCACGGGAGCACCCCTCAATGGCTGCGTGTTTGTTCAGCACCCTTCGCGTACCTTCACTCACATGCCCCATGGGACCTTGGCGTCGCCAATCACAAGGGGCAAAAACCCCCCCTTTTTTCCCATTATCAGGGTTTTGTTTTCGCTTGAAGGGACCCATCACTATGGTGGGGACGTATCATGATGGGGATGAGTCAGAATATAGAAGAGATGAGAAACTGTCCATTTTATGGTGCCAAGCACAATACCTGGCCTCAAACCCAACCAGAAAAAAAACCAAGCAATGAGATTTGGGACTTTGGGAAGGAGTAGGAGGGGGGGGCCCACAAGCACTCATTTATATTAAAACGGAGTCGATGGTTGAAAAGGGAGAGAGCTTCACAATTCCAGGGCGTGCCACATTCTTTGGAAAGTCCCTCCTGGTTCCGTCCGTCCGTTCACGACGAACACTAATGCAATTATCAAGAAAAGGAAAGCTCATCAGCGGCATTTTACTTTCTGCAAAAGAGGGAGAGGGGGGATCGGAAGAAGGGGGTCAAAGAAGGACCATGAAGCGTTTCTCTAAAAACTCTAGAACGTTACAGGTGCAACATCTAAGAGAGCATAACTGAACCGGTTGTTGCATCGTTTTGGATTGGGGGGCTTTGATTCGGCAACAAATTTGAAGACGCCAGGGAGGAGGAAAAAGACTACAAAAAAATAAGGTAAGGGTGTGAGGTAAACACTGCCACAGTCCATCATCGGCTCTGGAACTTCATTCATCGAGGGGATTGATAGGGCAGTTCGGCTGCCTCTGCTCCCCCCTGCTCCCCCCCAAAAAAAGGCTGGGCAAGTATCATGCAAAGGGACACCACCACCATCCTGGACACACACTCATCTCCCTGCCACCCACCAAAACCCTTCAGGTAGAGAGAAGGTACAGGAGGCCTGGAAAGACTGCAACAACCAGGGTTTCAGGAATAGTTACTTCCCCACAGCCCAACAGGCTAATTAAACTGGCTCGGACAAAATCTTATTATTAATACCAATTTTCTGTTATTGTGCACTTCATCAGGGTTTAATGTTGTTAATTGTGTATATATTTATTCAGTGGTATATGGCCACGCGTATCTGTTTTTGTCGTAAATGTAGTTTAACCTTGAAAATTAAATGCCACTTATGTTCTGGTGTGTTGGTTGTTGTTGAAGCAAAGCATAATTGTCATTGGTCTACACAGGGACACTGACAATAAAACTCACTTGAACGACTTTCAAACCTGTTGTTTTCTACCAAGTGGGGATAACCTCACATTTATTCCCACATAAAAACTGGCATCTGGCCATGCAGATTGCAACCACCCAACCTGCCAAGTTTAGGCTGCATTTTGTACGCGACCAACATTCCCGCAGGCTTGGCCAAAATTTCCATTTCAACTGCACATCGTATGCGTATTGTGACAAAAAAAACTTTGCACTTGCTTGACCATTTCCTAGCCATCATCCTCCACAAGTTTACACTGTCCACCCAAGCTGTGTGTTAATCTTCCAAATTTTGTAATGTTATTTTGTAACCCCATAATTCCAAATTCAGTTGATGTATTGTCTATTTAAATAGCTTGCGGTCCCATGTACCGAGCATTGCGGTACCCTACGAGTCACATTTGACCTGCCATTCTGAAACAGGGCGGGGACCCGTTAATCCACACTCTTTATTTCCTGTCTGTCAACCAATTTATATCCATGTTCAGGAATCTACTACTACCCAAACCATGTGCCCATAATTTTGCCCAATAATCTCCTAGTGGGGGGGGATAATCAAAAGCATTCTGAAATCCAGTTATAATACATAATCTCACCAATGGTTCGCCTTGCCATTCCTGTTACACCTACGAACGAATCCAGAAGATTAGTCAGCATGATATCCCCTTTCGTATACCCAATGCTGAGTAGGGTCGGATCCTGTTTACTGCTATAAAAACAGTGGCAGCTTTTTCATATTTTTTTTTTATGATTTGACCAGCAATTGTTCCTCACCACGCGTCAAGGCTAATTGGTCGATAATTCGCTGTTTTCTTATCCCGCCTTTCTTAAAAAAGTGGTAACAGGAGCCTTCCCTCCCAATCCCCAGGGGAATCTGTCGTGGTTGAGTCTCTAGAAAAATTGGAAAAATGAATGATTCACCAAATGAGCTCGACGGTTTCTAGGAGGGCAGGTCTTAAGTACACTGGGAGGGTGCAGACCATCAGGCCCTGTGGGGAGGATAAGGCTTTCATTCCCATCCAGTTACCCAACAACTCCACAATTTCCGGCATTAATGGGGGGGGGGGGTTGAGGTCCTTCGTTCCTCCGTCACCCCCATTTACTCTGGGCAAGTAGTTTTATATCAGGACAACATTTGTTTGGGTCTCCTTAATGAAAGACGACGCAAAGTATTGGTTCAAAACTATTATTCTGCTATTGCCATTTCCTCATTCCCCTAATTCCAGGTAATGGGGAATCGGAGGTATGGAGAGGGAACGGAAGGTACGGGAACGAGGCAGGGAACGGGATACGGGACTTACTGAGTTGGATGATCAGCCATTGATAATATTGAATTGGCGGTGCAGGATCGAAGGGGGCCGAATGGCCTACTCATGCACCTAATTCTAGGTTTGTCTATAATGGAATTAAAGGGGTCCAGTTGAATTGAAGGGGAGGGTTTAAGCCCCTGGCCACTGTGGCTTGAAATGGGAGGTAAACTAATTATTACTGTGGTCCTTACCTGAAAAAACGCTTTTTTGATTTGGGCCGCCATGGGCCCCAGTCTTAGCCTAGAAACCAATCCTTCTGTACCCCAAAAGCCCGTATTCGCCAGGAGGAGGCATGTTTGGGCCTAAATGGCCCATTGCCAAGCCAGGGGAAAACTCTAGGCACAAATTGCCTTAAAATAAGATTGTCAGTCTTCTTTTTTTTAAAAGAGGCAATTCGGCCATTCCACGGCTGTACTATTCAAACAGGCTGTCCCTTTGGACTACCAGTAATAGTCCCCTGTAACGGTATGTAAACCTCAGCCCAGCATTTTTTATTGTTTTTCTACTCCATTCATTGGCTCTTTTGAAATCCAGGATTTGATCAGGGGGGGGGATAGGTGGAGATAATAGGAGTAGGGGAACATTTGTACTTCATGCTGTGGATATGGCAGAAACTTATGTGAAACATATATCGAAAAAAACATTCCTCCAAACCCTTCATCCACAGTTCTCGCTTCCAGTTTCTCCCATGCGTTTTGGGTTAGGAACATTTTTTCTGGCAGGTTTTAAGCTCTCAGACCAACGGCACCGAATTGATGGAGCTGCCAGTCCACCGGCCTGGGACTGTGCTGCCAGGCCCTTAGAAAAGAATAGAATCCAGTCGGACACAACTCCCATACTAACATTGTAAAACCAGTGGAGTGAGACTCGGCCCACAACACCATTAGTAGAACCTTCCAGGAAACCTAGTTTAGGGCCTGCACTTTGGCCTTCCATGATGGATGATCATCCAAAGTAATACCATTACATGTGGCCTTCTCCTCCATAAACAACCTGGATTCTCTTTGCCGCCCACAAGGGGCCGTCCACATTTTTTAACCACATCTTAAGTGGTAGCCCAATGACACATGGGCCCACCACAACGCTCCTTATGTGGCAGAGAAATTCACCGTTAACACTCAGTGTAAAAAAAAAAAAAAGTTTTATCCCGGTGCCTAAACCACGACTTCCCTATTCTCTTTAAACCTGTGACCCACTTTAAAGAATTCACTGTGTCGTTTTCTATAAATTAAGATCCCCCCAGCCGAGAAAGTCCTGGCAAAAATCCAGGGGACTGCTGAAACCTTCTCTGTATCCTCAATGGCAAGAATTTCTTTCATCCGGTTAGGTGACCAAAACTTGTAAGCCAATACTTCAGGTGTTGTCCTTCACCAGACCCTTGCACAAAAACTTTTGTTTTTGCAGTTTAGAACATCCCTGCTCTTATACTCAAATCGTTTGCTACTGGAAATGTGCTAAAACATTCCATTGGCTTTCTTCAACTCGCATGCGTGCACCTGCATTGCCCCTACTTTCAATGGGGATGGTTATGTTACCATTGACGCCCAGGGTCTCGTTGGCATCCTAAACAGTCTAATATCGGCCGCCATTTCAGGATAATAGTCTAACTTTTCACTGTTTTTTGCAGCAAACGGGATATCCTCACATTTTACCAATTATTTTTGTTACTGGCAGATGCCCATTATATTTACCCAGCTAACCCCAAACATATTCCATGTTCCACTTGCAGATCCTAGGCATCCCTCCTCCACAGCTAAAACACGCCACCCCCCCCCCCCCACCCAGTTCGTGGCATTCCGCCAAACGTAGAGATGGTTGGCATTCATTTATTCTCCTCATAAGATCATTTAATTAATATATTGTCCTTGATGACAGGTCCCAGCACTGAGCTTGCGCGGTTACCGCACTCGTCCCACCACTGCATTTGTCATTCTGAAAGAAAGGACCCGTTTACGGCTCACTCTTGTTTCCTGTCTTTTGCCAGGCCAGGTTTGTATCCACGTTAATAATTGAGGCCCCCAAAGGACCGTGTGCTTTAAGGTTTTTGATATACCAATTCTCTTATGTGGGGGGACATTTGTCTAAAGTGGCCTGTCGAAAGTAACCAGATCTTTATAACACAAATTTCAATGGTTTCCTTTTATCCAATGAATAGTTACATCCTCGAAAAATGATATAAGATTCGTCAAAACATGATTTCCTTTACGTAAATCCCAGCCTGAACTTTGTCCAATGAATTCCACAACCACTTTTCCAACATGTTGCTATCCAAACTTTCAATTAACTGACTTCTAGGCATTTTTTCCCCATTCCGAGGTTAGAAGTAAACTGTCTGTAAATTCACAGTTTGTCTCTCCCCTCCCTTTGTAAAAAAAGTGGGGCTACAATGGGTCTACCCCCTCCAATCCTCCCAGGAAAAACTAGTCCATAATATCTAAAGAGTTTTGAAAAATCTTAATTTAAAATTAGCATACTGTAGCCACTATTTCGGCGGGTACTTATTTCAGACTGTGTGATGCAAACTTCCTTCTGGCCCTCCCTGGGGGGATGTACTGGACTGTTTGTTTGAATGTATCTTATTGTAATGGTCTTTATGGAATTTCCCCCCCCCCCCCCCTCCGTCCCCCTTGTCGTTGTTATTTTTGTAACGGCTGATGTTTCTGTGTTTGTGGTTGTTTTGGGAAATGTTTATTTTATGGTGGTTTTTTTTGTGTTGTTGTAATGATGTTCGGTTTTTTTTTTGTGTTTTGTTTGTTGTTTGTTGGTTGGTGTTGTTGTTTTTGTTGGTTTGCAAAGTGATGGAACGGACGTTTGAGCAATCAATTTACTAACACACAGTTCCAGGCTAACCATGGATTGTCAACTGGTCCTCCATTCTCATTTAAAACCCCGGTCCTTTTGCGATTTTTCTGGCAGATTTATTTAATGTCTTCCTTGGTGAAGACAGAAAACCAAAGTAGAGTAGTTATTCCATTGGTTTTCTGCCATGTCCTTGCTTTCACAGTGATCATTCACCTGTTTTTTTTGACTGTGAACGGAGAGACGAGAGAGAGAGAGAGAGGAGAGAGAGGAGAAACAGAGAGACGGAGAGAGAGGTGAGGAGAAAGGAGGGAGGAGGAAGGGGGAGAGAGAGGAGAGATGAGAGGGAGAGAGATGAGAGAGAGACGATGAGGAGATGGGACGAGGAGAGAAGAGAGAGAGAGAGAGAGAGAGGGAGCGGGAGAGACTCACACACACACACGCACACACAGACAGGGAGAGAGACAGGAGGAGAGGAGAGAGGGAGAGAGAGAGAGGGAGAGAGGGGGAGAGAGAGAGAGAGAGGGGGAGAGAGAGAGAGAGAGAGAGAGAGGAGGAGAGAGACAGAGAGAGAGAGAGAGAGAGAGAGAGAGAGAGAGAGAGAGAGAGAGAGAGAGAGAGAGAGAGAGAGAGAGAGAGAGAGAGAGAGAGGGAGAGAGAGGGAGAGATGGAGAGAGAGAGAGAGAGTGAGAGGAGGGGACAGGAGAGAGAGGGAGAGGAGAACGGAGAGAGAGGAGAGGGGAAGGAGAGAGGGAGAGGTGGAGGAGGGGGAGAGAGAGAGAGAGAGAACGGAGAGAGGAAAGAGTGAGGGAGGAGAGGAGTGAGGGGAGAGAGAGAGGAGAGGAGATTGAGGAGAGAGAGGAGAGAGAGAGGGAGGGAGGAGGTTGAGGAGGGAGAGGGGGAGGAGGATGAGGAGAGAGATGCGCTGAGAGAGAACTTAGAGGGAGCAGCAGAAACCGGGGAGAGAGAGAGAGAAGAGGGGAGAGATCGTAATTAGAGAGAGAGCCTAGAGAGAAGTTTTATGTTGCAGTATAGAAAGTGAGTCCAAGATTCAGAGAGGAGGGGGAGCGAGGAGGTAGGAGAAGTGCGATTTTTCAAAGAAAAAGATAGATTGAGAGAGAGTGAATTTGAGAGAGAGAGAGTTTGTTTAGAGAGGAGAGAGAGAGGAGGAGTAGAGGGAGGCATGGAGGAGGGGAGAGAGAAGATGAAAGTGACGTTTTAGTAGAGGAGGTGAGCTAGAAGAGAGAGAGAAGAGAGAGAGAGGAGATGTTGTTTTAAACAATTCAAATAAAGAGAAGAGAGAGAGAAAATTTAAGGGTGTTATTGTAGATTAGGTGGGAGGGAGAATTAGGCCAAAAAATGGGAGACTAGAAATATGAGTCCATTGGGTCCTGATTATGGGGAGAGAGAGATAGGCTGATCAGTCCCCCTCGTTACCAAACCAGCCATGTGAAGCAAGGCATTTTACATTCGCCCAATAAACCCCAGGGCATAGTTGGAGGTGACCCGGATCCAGAAGATGGGCCACTAATCTATCTACAGTGTATCTCTGCCTTATCAATATCTCTTTCTCAATCCATTTTTCTGAGAAAAGGAAAAAAAGTGTTAGTTTTGGACAGGAAGATTGGAAGAAGAGAATTGGGGATGGGAAGAATGAATCACAATGTGCGTTTTGTCAGGCACTGGGCCTGTACTCGGCTGTGAGTTTAGAAGACGAGGGGAGGGGGCAACTCATTGAAAACGACCAATCACCGAATAGGGAATGGAGGACCAGATAGATGAGGTCGGATGTGGAGACGGATGGTTTCCACTAGTGGGAGAGTCTAGGACCAGAGGAGGGCAACCAGCCTCAGAATTAAAAAGGGGGACGTTCCTTTAGGAAGGGAGATTGAGGAGGGGGAATTTTCTTTAGCCAGACAGGGGGTGTGTGTGAATCTGTGGGATTCTCTGCCACCACACACGAGGACAGCGGTGGAGGCCACAAATACTCCTCAGGGGGCTGGTTCAATGTAGGTCAGGGCAGAGATAAGATAGATTGGATTGTATTTCGGGTGGGGTGTTTTCTCAGTTATGGGGAGAAGGCCCCTGGAAATTCCAGAGAAATGGGGTTAGGAGGGAGAGTTAGGATCAGCTATGATTGAATGGCGGAGTTGACTTGATGGGCCGAGTGGCCTAATTCTGCCCCTAGAACATGGTGCGTCACGGTGGTGTAGCGGTAGAGTTGCTGCCTCACAGCGCCAGAGATCCCGGGTTCCTCTCCCCCTCTCTATCTCTCTCTCTCTCTCTCTCTCTCTCTCTCTCTCTCCTCTCTCTCTCTCTCTCTCTCTCTGTCTCTCTCTCTCTCTCCCTCTCTCTCTCTCTCTCCCTCTCTCTCTCTCCTCTGTCTTTCTCGTCTCTTCACTCCTTTTTCTATGCTCCAGTGGGACTAGTCCAGATGAATAAAGTGCCACTTTTCCTTTCTCTCTTCTCTTTCTGTCTGGTGTGAAGTCCTCTCCTATTCTAACAAAATATTTGTTCTAAACTCTCCTGACAATCTGTTTGGATCTCCTCAGTCACCACTAAACTCTCCTCTTGAATCAGATGAAAATCATCCCGCTCCTCCCTCCACCATCATCTCTCTCCCCCATACAGCTTTTTTTCTCTCTATCCCTCCCATCCTCCCCTTGCCTGTCCAATAAAATTGGTCCCTTTTTTCTAATCACAGTCCCTCTCTGCTGCTCATTTGAAGTGTTGATTCCACTTTGTACCGGTACCAGCTTTACACTGCACGATGGGAGATCTGCTCTCTTGAATTACTTGATAAACAAGCACATCAATAAAGTATGTTGTGTGTGTGGCAGCTTTCTCTGTACCGCTGTGTGGACAGCCTAGGCGGATAAGTTGGTCATTTACACTCAGACCGACCTTGCTGTCTGCTCCGTTGGTTTGAATTCACATCGATCTGTCAACTGGTCTGAAGTATTTAACGTCAAAATAAACTGTAGATTGCACCGAGCCATAGTTAGAGTTCAGCGGCTGGAACTAATATTCCCACTGGACGAAGGATACAGCACCGTTACTTAACTACACCTTTCTCAGATCTGAAGCTACATTAATTTTCCGCATTATGTGTTTTCTATCCATTGTGTCCCGGAGAGAGGCAATTAGTATTTCTAACCATTGTTAATTAAGATGCAAATTACAAGTTAAAGCATCTTCACGTGCCGTGTTTACCAGCATGGATAGAGCAGCAAGATGAAGTCAATGCTCATTATTACAGATGAGATTAAATTATGGATACTGAACTTCAGTTAACCCTTTATAGTCAAACATTTGAAATAACAACCAGTTCCCAGTTCCGTCGCACACGACCCAGATATATTTTCACCAGTGGCAACACTGACAACATTTGCCTTGTGCTGACCCACTGTAGAAGATTGGACATGTGTGCAGGTTACCTATCCATGTGTGACCATTGGACAAACTGCTGTAATAATAATGTTAAAAAGTGTGATTAACCGGGTTTGTCTTAAAATGAATCTGTTCTCCGATCCCAGCACAGAGATCCATGGCCAAGTGAGGAATATCTTACTGCACAATTTGTCCACACACACACACACACCCTCCAGTTATAGAGCCATAGAGACATAGAGTCTCACAGCATCTTCAGCCCAGCCCGCCTGCCTGCCTGCCCACACCGGCCAACATGTCCCATCCCCATATTCCTATAAATGGCCAGTCTGTCTGTCCATGCACCTGTCTAAATGTTCCTTAAAGTTTGCCGTAGTACTTTTTAGTTTGTACCTTTATATAGTTACAAGGAGAGATAGCTGAATGGATTGGAATTTGGCTTCAGGGAAGGAAGCAGTGTGTGATGGTGGAAGGAAGGTTGCTTCTCAGACTGGAGGCCTGTGACTAGTGGTGTGCCTCAGTGTTCAGTGCTCGGCCCCTTACTGTTTGTCATCTACATCAATGATTTGGATG